>NW_010412107.1:11345-18210 GCF_000710305.1 Buceros rhinoceros silvestris | reverse complement strand
GTCTTGCCTGCTAGTCTAAGGTACTTGTCTCAGATACCCTTAAAGCATCTCAAATAGCTATGTATGCACCTGTAGACAACTGAAAGGAGCCAAAGCACTGGGATTCAGATTCAGACATCTGAAATTAGACGTCTACCATATAAAGTATTTACAAATGACCTAGATGTCTAAGCTCCTACTGTCATCATGGCTTGGCTTAGCCCACCAACATTTCGGAAAGGGTTTACCCACGCTTACTGCAAGCGCGCTGATGGCTGAAAAGGCCAATGTGGGATAGGCAAGTCTGGTTGCAAAAAGCACAGCGGAAGGTCTCCTTGGGTGGTATAGTCGAGGCACGGTTCTTTCTGCACTGTCTTTTCTCCTCCAGACTGATTCTACGTGTGCTCTCAAAGGAGGCAGCAGCATTATGTATGGTGTGTCTCCAAATCTCCCGATTGGAGGCCAGGGTGGACCACTGATGGTGGTCAATATGGCCTAGGCTGAGGTATTGTTTCAGGGAGTCCTTATATCTCCTCTTTGGGGCTCTTCTCTTGCGGCAGCCGGTGGTGAGTTCACCGTAGAACACAATCTTAGGGAGGCGGTGATCTGCCATCCTGGAGACATGCCCTGCCCAGCTCCTACTGTAGCCCGTGGAGATCTACTCAGTACAGTCACTGCAGCCCAAAGCAGTCTCACCGGACAGTAGACACCTAGGCCAGTTGCTTATGTACAGGCTCCTTTTACAGCGCCCAGGGTAGTTATTCCACCTGGCTCCAGCCATCTTCCCAGAAGGCCAAGGATCTCCCACAGATCCTGCATCATTCTGTCAGTCAGAAACAATTGTCTCAAATGCCCAACGGCATCTCAAGCAGCAGCAGACACTTCAGTGTGGACAATTTTGTTTACATCATCATCATCATCATTATTATTATCATTATCATTGTTGTTGTTGTTTACATTACTAGGTCATACATAGACACCTACACTATAGACATCTCAGTTTAGATGACTGCATCTGAATCTGAATCTAAATCCCATCAGAAGTTTTGATTTGACATCTAATATTAAGAATGGATATCCATAACTGCAAAGAAAGTATTTTCCAAGACAGCATATTATCCAGAACTCTACCACAAACAGCTTAGAGGAAGTCAGTGGTAAAATCCCTAGGTTTTACACCTAGAACTAGATAATTAGCAGCTTTGCAAAATCCAGTGCTGCATATCAATGCACTTTGATCCTTCAGTATATTAAGTGACTACAACAAATGACCTACTATGCAAGAGTCTGCAAGCACAAGTCTCAAAAAACTACCCATTCTTCTGAATAAATTGAATTTTATAGTAAAATAAATTATATTGGCAGGAGTAGGTGATTTTGAATTTATAAGCGAGAATATTGACATGATGATTGCACAGTACCCTTATTATAGAAGGCAATTACATGCAAAAGGGGTTTTGTGCATCTTGGTCATTGTATTAAATGGGCACATTTTTTCTTAGACTGATTTAACATACTTTTAAAAAATTTTTAATGTTTTCCTGTAGTGCATCAAAGTATCCCAGAAAATGCATGGTCACATTTGGAAGCATCAGATTTAGTTTGGAAAATTGCTTTCACATTTTAAGAAAAGCTTTCATTTTCTTATTGTGTTTTAAAGTAATTAACCGCAGTAATAAGAAAATCTGGATTCTTCTTCACGTCAGTGGCTCACAACACTTTTAGTTTTCAAAGCAGAAAAGACCTAATCAAGAAATAACTGTGCACTTACAAATGACAAATAAAAGCTTGCAGGAACACCGAAAAAGACAGCCTATGGGGTTTTTTTATTTTTCTTAGCAAACTTCTTTGAGGATTTTAAATTTTGGAAGTTCATCACTTAATCTTTTTTTTTCATTTTACATTCTTTAACAAAATCACCATGATTTTCAGCAGTCTATTTATTGTGCTACACATCACAATTAGTAATTTAAATGAATTAACAGTTTCTCTAGAAAGGTATTATCAAAGAACATGAATAATTCTTATTTACCAAAAGGATTTTTTCTCCCACAAAATCCACTGATGCACATCCAAGAAACCCCTGGACAGGGGCCTGCTGAAGATCTTTTGCACTTCATGTATAAGACTACTCAATTCAAATAATGTGTGCAATGCTGAACCTAAAAGGCATTTATGCCAGAAAAAACAACTGCACTATATCAAAACCAGGAAAAGTAATGGGACTAGAAAGGGAGATTTTCCAAAAATCAGAGGTTTTATTTCATCTGTAATATCGCTGATAAATGGAAATGCTACCATGCGAAATCTCAGCACTTTTTTGGCCGGAAAGGCACTCATGCTAATATAATGAGTCTGGATTACAGAGGTTTGCCAAGCTTAGATCATGTATAGATTAATAATGATGTCTTCTAATGTCTTAATGATCTCTTAATGAAATACATTTATAATGCTACAACTTGGTGAGGACTCACTAAACATTTTTCATAGCAGAACATGATGTTCAAAGCTAGGTTCTTAATAACAATTAACACATGTACTGCGCTTTTTCTCTTCAAAGTGCTCTAGGAACATTAGTAATTAGTTAAAAACCCATGTGCTGAATGGACATTATCTGTTTAGGCTCTAAGAGGCCCAGAACAATCAAACTGGAGCTAGCCAGGAAAGTCCAAGTAGAAAACAGTAATTTCTTCTGCATTTAGAAGAATTTTAGACCAAGGCAGGAAGGACATGTCACAAGACAAATTAAATGCAGGTGGTGGCCACTTCATACAAATACTATTAGACAAATAATATACACATAGACTACACTTTAAAAAGTGTATCCAGAATATTAAAGCTTGATTAATTTTTTTCTAAAAAGTAGTGAAAGAAAACGCAACCTCTGGAACACAAGACTCCCCAAAACATCTGAAACCTCTTATTTTGCTCATTTCTGTTTTCAGCATCCAAAGTGAGGATTTTGGCAATCAGAGGCTTGCAGTGCTGAAGTAAAAACTTGCTAATAGGGAGTATCTGCAAGGTATAACAAACTCCTATATAAATCATGCCCATTTGCTTCTGTGGCTGATACCCAGCAGCACAGGGGTTAACTGAACAGATAAGAGATTGCAGCTGGCTAATTTGCTGGGGCTCTGCCAGACAAGCACAGATAGGAAAAGAAATTAGAGACTGGTTGTAGCCAAGCAAACTCGGATTGAGTACCCAGAGAACATGGTAGCTTGGGAAGAGAAGCTTTCCTTCTCAGATTCACAATAGTACGTCCCCGAAACCAGGGAAAAACGTTATTCTGAGAAATTCCCTTCAGTGCTAGAATAAAATAAGTGTTTCACAGCATTGTACTGTTCCGGATAGAGGAATTAACTAACTCATGATAATGTGAATTCAGAGACCCTGTTCTATACCTGGGAATGTTACAGAATTTTGATTTTCACAAGTAATTTAAACACTCATGCAAGAAGCTGGCTGTATATAAAACCCTGGGCTTTCTAGTCAGGCTAGATTTTAAGGTTGTTTCAATACGTAATACAGCCAACGTGCTTGTTTTCTAAGCAGAGATAATGGCAATTCCCACATTCACAGGGATATTGTGAAGATAAACATATAAATGATTCATGAGTAATAGGGTTATATGCTTAAAATAAACCTGTAGATAGACTTAGTCAGTTGAAGGTGTGAAAGATTTGGTGGTCTGCTCGTGATCTCAGTTTCAAGGAAAAAAATCCTAAATGTTTATATTTAGTTGAATTCGAATTTCAGCAGTCCAAAAAAAAAGAGTGTTAATTTTTATCATTTTTTTAAATTTTCTTTGCCATTTTTCAGAAATGTAAGATTTAAAATGAGCAAGCTTACACTGCAAGCTTAATTAACATGAAGCCCTATGAAAAAATTCTAATATTAAAACTAGTATATTTTAGGAAAACATACATTTTATTTGAGAAAGGAAGAAGTTAGGGGAAAGGAGAATTTGCTGATCAAAAGAATAGCATAAGATATTCAAATAAGAAAGTGCTGGTTGTGACAAAGGAAACACCTTTAGTAAAGGACGGAAGCTGAAAGTCTGATTATTTACACATTGCTCTCACTTGGACTTCTTCCAGCCATATACTGGAATTGCATTTAATCTTATGTTAATTTTTTGGCAAAAACAGCAGCGTGAGGTTTGTGAGATCTTCAGAAATATGACCCCAAAAAAGCTGATAGCAAATTCTTGAACCCACTTGTTCTATTTAAATTATACAGACAGCACAAGGGAAGGGGGGCAGGTTGAAAAATGCAGAGTGAGGCTATGGCTCTCAAGCTGCTGACTTCTAAGTCTGAAGAAAGAAGCGACCAATTTCCATTCTTTTTCTTGGAAGCCACAGAGAGGCCAAGTTCCATAGAGAAGCCTTGCCCTACCATAGCCACCTCCCTCCTGCCGGCTGAAGAGTCAGTCTAGCCAGAAAGACAAGCAATTCCTACAGACCTCTGAAATCTAAGGCAGGAAATTCCTTTCAGCACAGCTTTCAGCAGTGAAACGGACTGTCAAAACATCTTCCCAGAGGATTACAGGGCTCCTGCCCAGGAATTAGCAGAGAAAGTTCGGCACTTACATTAGTACAATGCCCCCAGTTCTACTTCAGGTATAACAAGGGCAGCTTTAATGTACATTTATGCTGAGGCTAGTTAACACTTTCAAACTTGGTGCAAGAATGTCATGTTTTGTAACTTCTAAAAATACATCAAAATGCTTCTTGTCTAAAGCACAATCTAATGCGTGTCCTTCCCAGCTTCTAAATGGAATTGTTTTCTTAACTAAATATGCAGTCTTTTTCTTTCTGTCCCAGGTCTTACAAAATTTTATGGAAGACCTTTTGTAGTCTTCCCCAAAATCCCAACCTGATGCACAAGCAATCAATCACATTCTGCATGTACAGGTGTCAGTGGGCAGAGGAGGTATGTGTGTATGTGTCTTCTGCCCTCTTTCAGCCCTAGTAACTTTGTGAACGTATTGGCTGATTTGGAGAGGTGGTGAATTCCAGAGACTTTTTAAAATTCTATTGGTAACTTGGTGCTACTCCACTCAGTGATGGCTGACTGCCAGTATAGGGTTTGGTTGCCTAAAGATATGTGACCAGCTGCCAGACTGTAAAGTAGGTCCTGCCTCATCTATGTCAGACCCCTGCAGATGTCTTAGATGCACAAGAACATCTCAAATGGCACTAGACGCCTACATTTAGGCAGTTGAATCCAGTTTCAATGACCTTGCAAATTGAATGAACAGTGTAACTGCCACAAGAGCAAAAAGCTGACTGCTCAGCAGCTGTGGTAACAGCCTAATCCCACCTCTGTGCTACTTCAAAAAAATCATTGTCTTGAAAATAGCAACTACTTGAAATATACCTCCCCCCAAAAAACCCCTCCAGGTTCCCCAAGACTATAACGGAAAATAACTGCAGAACATTATAGAGCATCACCAAAATGGAATCGTCTGGTTTTATTATCTCAGTATACCCTGTAACTAAACAAGAGTTTGTTGACCGTCATGTGCCAGCAAGCCAGAGACTAACATTCCTATCATTGCCGTATCTTTTGTATATTAACATAGGTAAATAACCCAGAGCAACAAAGACCCCAACCCCATGTCTCCTCCCCTCCTGCTCCCCAAATTATGCAATAAATGCACCTTTCTTGGACCCAAATGATAAAACCAGAAGAAACCAGAGGGATGTGTCTGTCTATAAGCTGGAAGGAAAACCTGCCATTTTTTTAGAAGCTTGTCAGGGAAAAGGTGGAGTGATGTTACAGAAAGAAAGATGGAGAGTCTCTGAAAAGTCTGTGTCCAGGCAGCATTCTGGAGGGAGACACACAGGAAAAGCTTCTCCGCTACTGCTAAATGACAGAAAATATAAATAAGCCAGAATGAGCTTCCCTTCTTTGGTACAGTGAAAAATGATGCCCTGTGAAGTCAGACATGCAGGTAAAAGGAAAAGGATGAAGAATTTATCTGAGAATAACCAATGAGTCATTCCAGGCGCTTTCACGAGGACTGTAAGGAAATCTGATGCACTGCATATTGGGAAACTGCCAGAAACCACAGCAAAATGTCATCACCTGCATTGGGTTTGCATGGCAAAGTCTTAGTAGCAGGGGGCTAAAGGGACCGCTGCTGTGAGAAGCTGCTAGTAGCTTTCCCCATGTCCGCCAGACCCAATGCCAGACAGCTCCAAGGCAGACCTGCTGCTGGCCAAGGCCAAGCCCATCAGCAACTGCGGCAGCACCTCAGTGATAACATATCCAAGAAAGGGGAAAAAGTCCCCTGTGCAACAACCTCCAGCTGAAGAAAGGAGTGAGAATATATAGGAGAAACAACTCTGCAGACCCAGGTCAGTGAAGAAGGAGGGGGAGGAAGTGCTCCAGGCACCAGAGCAGAGATTTCCCTGCAGCCCATGGTGAAGGCTGCGTCCTTGCAGCACATGGAGGTTAACAGTGGAGCAGACATCCACACTGCAGCCTGTGGAGGACCCCACACCAGAGCAGGTATAGCTGCCCAAAGGAGGCTGTGACCCCATGGGAAGTTAATGCTGCAGCAGGCTCCTGGCAAAACCTGTGAACCCATGGAGAGATGAGCCCATGCTGGAGCAGGTTTGCTGGCAGGATATGAGACCCCATGGGGTATCCACGCTGGAGCAGTCTGTTCCTCAAGGACGGCACCCTATGGAAAGGACCAACGCTGGAGCAGTTCATGAAGAACTGAAGCCTGTGGGGAGGACTCAGGTTGGACAAGTTCACAGAGGACTGTCTCCCATGGGAAGGACCCCATACTGGAGCAGGAGAAGAGTGTGAGTCGTCTTCCCCCTGAGGAGGAAAGAGCGGCAGAAACCACTGGGCATGAACTGGACACAAC
>NW_010412107.1:0-11273 GCF_000710305.1 Buceros rhinoceros silvestris | reverse complement strand
GTGGCAGAAACTATGTGTCATGAACTGACCACAACCCCCCTGCACCACCGGAGGTGTGAGGAAGTAGAGAAATCAGAAGTAAGTTTAAGGTCCAGAAGAAGAAGGGATGAGGGGAAGGTGTTTTTAAAATTTAGGTTTATTTTTCATTATGCTACTCTCATTTGACTGGTAATAAATTAAATTAATTTCCCCAAGTTGAGTCTGTTTTGCCCATGATGATAATTGGTGAGTGATCTCTCTGTCCGTATCTCAACACATGAGCCTTTTGTTACATTTTTTCTCCACTGTCCAGCTGACGAGGGGGAGTGATAGAGTGGCTTTGGTGGGCACCTGGCATTCAGCCAGGGTCAACTGACCACAACAACCAAGAGCCCAAACTAACCAGTGGACGAACTTATTTCTGAAGAACAGGCTGGGAAGTTAAGGAGGACAGCTTTATGATCTCTGCAAAAGAGAGGCTTGAATACAAGGAGTTTTGCTTTAGAAAGGATAGTGTCAGGTAACAGATCACAGACAGGGATCAGAAGGGAGATCAGCACAGGAGATGTCATAGCTGGAATCTGCCACAGGCTCCCTTGTCGAGAGGATTCTGTAAAGCTTTTGACACTGTCTCCCATATACATCCTCCCAGACAAACTGAGCAGGCTATATAAATAGGCAGTGAAGTGGACTGAAAGTTGTCTGAACTGGTGGGTTCAAAGGGCTGTGATCAGTGGCACCAACTTCACTTGAAGGGCAGTCACTAACAGTGCACCCGGGGTCAACACTGGGGTCTCTGCATTCACAACCTAGATGATCAGGCAGACTATAACCCCAGCAAAACTGGGAGGAGTGGAGATGGAGGTGCTGCCCTTCAGAGGAACCTTGATGGGTTGCAGAGATGGGCACAGAGGAACCTCGTGGATTTCTACAAAGCCAAGTACAAAGTCCTGCACATGGAAAAGGAATAACCCCATACACCCACAAAGGCTGGGCACCAACTAGTTAGAAAGGAGCTTTGCAGAGAAGGATCTGGTTGTCCTGGCGGACAACAAGTTGACTGTAAGTCAGCAACATGCCCTTGCAGGAAGGAAGGCAAACAGTATCCTGGGCCTGTGTTAGGAAAAGCATCTCCAGCAGGTTGAGAGTGTTGATCCTTCTCTTCTACTTAGCAGCAGTAAGGCCACAACTGGAGTGTTGTGTCCAGTGATAGGCTCCTCAGTGTGAGAGCCATGGACTTACTTGGGCAAGTCCAGCAAAGATGACTAAGGAATAGAAGCATCTGGCCCATGAGGGAAGGCTGAGAGAGCTGTGACTGTTCGGCTTGGAGAAGAGAAATCTCAGGGGGATCCTATCAAGGGGTGGAACTACCTGATGCAGGGGAGTAAAGAAGATGGAGCCAATTCTTTCCAGTGGAGCCCGGTGACATGACAAGATGAAATGGGCACAAACAGAAATACAGAAAATTCAATAAAAAAATCCCAAACCAACTTTTTTACTGTGAGACTGGTCAAACACCGGAAAAGGGTGCCCAGAAAATCTGTGGAGTCTCCATTCTTGCACAGATTCAAAATCCAATTGGTCACAAAGCCCTGTGCACCTGTTGCAGCTGACCACACTTTGAGTAAGGCAGGTGGTCTAGACAATCTTCAGAGGTCACTTCAAACATCATCCATCTTGTGAGACCGTGAATCTGTAAGTGTAGTTTAAAAGTGCAGATGAAAAAGGTGAAAAATAAACATTTTGTTTTGTCTGTCCCAAATTTTACCTCGAGTAAAATTATATCTGACTACCTACAGCTGTCCATGTACTCTGTTCACCATTTGTGCAAAACTCAGGAGCAGACAGCTTGACCTCTCTTTCTTTTGATGTCTAAACTTTGTGTTTGTTTTAGAAATACATGTCTTTCCAAACTAACACAAGGAAATACAAAATCAAAGTAATCTACTCTGCCCTATAAAGTACCGCACCAATATAATCACAAAATGTTTTGGGTTGGAAGGCATTGTTAAAGACCATCTAGTCCAACTCCCTCTGCAGTGAGCAGGGACATCTTCAACTAGTTGAGGTTGCTCAGAGCATCGTCCAACCTGACCTGGAATGTTTCCAGGGATGGGGCATCTACCACTTCTCTGGGCAATCTGGGCCAGTGTCTCACTACCCTCACTGTAAAAATTGTCTTCCTTCTATCTAATCTAAATCTCCCTTCTTTTAATTTAAAACTCACTCCTTGTCCTATTGCAATAGGCTCCGCTAAAAAGACTTTCCTATCTTTCTTATAGCCCTCCTGTAGGTACTCCAGGTCTCCCTGGAGCCTTCTCCAGGCTAATCAGCTCTAACTCTCTCAGCCTGTCCTCATAGCAGAGGTGCTCCAGCTCTCTGATTATTTTTGTGGCCTCCTCTGAACCTGCTGCAACAGGTCCATGTCTTTCTTGTGGTGAGGACTCCAGAGCTGGACACAGTACTCCAAGCGAGGTCTCCAAGCAGAGTGGCAAAATCACCTCCATCGACCTGCTGGACACACTTCTCTTGATGTAGCCTAGGATGTGATTGACTTTCTGGGCTGGAAGTGCACATTGTCAGCTCACATCCAGCTTTTCATCCACCAGTATCCCCAAGTTCTTCTCCACAGGGTTGCTCTCAACGCACTCACCCCCCAGCCTGTACTGATACCAAGGATTGCCTCAACCCAGGTGCAGGACCTTTCACTTAGTGTTGTTGAACCTCATGATGTTCACACAGGTCCCCTTCTCCAGCTCGTCCAGGTCCCTCTGGATGGAGTCTCCTTTCTCAGGCATGTCAACTGCACCACCCAGCTTGGCATAATCTGGAAACTTCCTCAGGGCACACTCGATCCTGCTGTTTGTCATTGATGAAGATATTAAACAGCACTGGTCCCAGTACGGACACCTGAGGGACACCACTTGTAACCAGTCTCCAGCCGGACATCAAGCCATTGACCACTACCCTCTGGATGGGACCACTCAAACAATTAATTATCCTTTAAACAGTCCACCCATCAAATCCGTATCTCTCCAGTTGGGAGAGAAGGACGTTGTGGGGGACTGTGTCAAAGGCCCTACAGAAGTCCAGATAGATGACATCCATAGCTCTTCCCTTGTCCACTGATGATAAGCCTCAACCCAGGTGCAGGACCTTTCACTTAGTGTTGTTGAACCTCATGATGTTCACACAGGTCCCCTTCTCCAGCTCGTCCAGGTCCCTCTGGATGGAGTCTCCTTTCTCAGGCATGTCAACTGCACCACCCAGCTTGGCATAATCTGGAAACTTCCTCAGGGCACACTCGATCCTGCTGTTTGTCATTGATGAAGATATTAAACAGCACTGGTCCCAGTACGGACACCTGAGGGACACCACTTGTAACCAGTCTCCAGCCGGACATCAAGCCATTGACCACTACCCTCTGGATGGGACCACTCAAACAATTAATTATCCTTTAAACAGTCCACCCATCAAATCCGTATCTCTCCAGTTGGGAGAGAAGGACGTTGTGGGGGACTGGCCATTGACCACTACCCTCTGGATGGGACCACTCAAACAATTAATTATCCTTTAAACAGTCCACCCATCAAATCCGTATCTCTCCAGTTGGGAGAGAAGGACGTTGTGGGGGACTGTGTCAAAGGCCCTACAGAAGTCCAGATAGATGACATCCATAGCTCTTCCCTTGTCCACTGATGATAATGGTGTCAGGGAAGGGAAAACGAATATTTGGAAACTTTAAAACTTTCTTTCATGTAACACTGATATAATTTAAGTAAAAATTGTAACACTCATTGTGACACTAAATTAAAAGGCAGTGGTCACAGTATTAAATTGTATTTCACCAACATAATTGTTTTAGAATCTGAAGAATAGTGCATTATTAACAAAGATACAGACAAAACATACATAGCTTTTTAGGTATTTAATGCAGCTAAACTTGTGCAAAAGCTGTTGTAAAAGAGATCAATTTCATATATTTAAAATGGCTGAAGCAGAAAGAATTTTATTTTACTATCTGCTGAGGGACTAAAACTAAAACATTACCACAGCAGGTCTTTGCTGCATATTGACCTACAGGGAAAGGTAGTTGGTCACATCAATAACAAGAATGAAAAAGTGTAGAAAGGTGTTTGGAAAGTTCACCACTTTCTAGTGGTTTAGATAATCACTGTCTCCCTTTAACTCTGCATTCAGGTCTACGATTGCGTAGTCGGAGACCATGTACAGGCAATCATAAACAACAGTTCAGAATAAAATTCACTGTTCTACAAACGCTAAGTAGAAAAGTGATTCACGGGCTTTAGGCAATGGTTAGGGCTAGAGCTGACTTTTTGCAACAGACTAAATTCTGTGCCTGAGCTGAAACCTGCACCCTCTGAAACACCAGAAAATCACTGATGAAGACTCTTGGCCAGACTCTGGTATGATTCATGACTTACAGTTCTCATGGTTAGTTTTAGATAGCAACAGGGGAAGGCAAGGGGAAAAAAACAACAAATTATTTGACTACTTCTCAAATGTACTTATAAATGGAATTTACTTTCATGAAATTCAGTGTTTTATTTCATATTACAGTTTGTAGTTATTAAATATGAGGCAGTTGCTGTGTGAGCTGTTCCAGTACACACAGCTGCATTAACAGCTCACTACAAATACATTTTACACTAGTGGCTACTTTCAAGAACCAAATGTCTCTTTCGGAAGTTTTACCAGCAACCTTTTCTCATGCATTTATGCAGCTCCAGCTAATTCTGTATGTTACTTTCCACATATATGTGCTTTTTTTTTTTTCCTGCCTCTGCTGCCTGAAATCTAATTTCCACTCATCTGTGGGGCAAGATTAACAAAGACATTACCATCTGTTCCTCAACAGGATTTGCTATCATATAACTGTTGACATGTAAAGGGTATTTTATATTTATATTGGACATTAATTGTGCTTTCTTTGGATTAAGTATTTTAAATGGAACTATGAAAATAGCCTTAAATATATAGGTCATAGCAATTATTGTGATATTTACATTACTAAACAAGTACGCAGCAGATGGCCTCCAGGGCCATGGCCAGAAGAACCTATCTCCTGCAGATTTATTTGGTGCTTGGAGATACTACCAACTAATTTCTCAGACCCGTCTGAATGCCTTTGTGCCTCTCGTTTGTTGCCAGCAAAAATATTCCAGAGTTGCTTGTTTCAACACCAGTATTTCTCAAGGCCTTCCAGCTATATAAAACGTTCATACTTGGGCCTTGTCAGAAGCCACGTCCCTGCAGTTAAATGAAATAGGACCAGGGACCCTTAAGTAGAGAAGGGGCCACAGTCTGGACACATCTACACTTAGTTCTTGGCCCAAGTCTCCTTTTGGAGCCGGGTGGTACCACTGTGGCCATTAGGCATAACTGTTATATTGTGTAGGGTTTTTTCATTTTGAAGTGCCTGAAAAACACAAAGACTGTATTTGCAGCCCTCCACTGGGATTTCTTTATTTCATGACACCTAGGCTGTATACAGCGTGGGAGTATGTGATGGTTGAGAGCATGAAGCCTGCTAGGATGGCTTTGGAAGATGACGCAAAGTGGAGTACCCAATGTTTGGCACAGTCTTGTCCATCCTGCCTCCTCAGCATGGCTCCTGGTGCAAGCCCATACCCTGAACTGCACCCAGGATTGTTCACAAGAGTGTTCATGGGACCAAAACAGGTTAACAAACCAGTCTGGATAATCAGTGGTCCAGCACTGAAGGTCACTTACTGGTCCTGTTTTATGTAGCAGTAAAACACAGACAGGGAAGTCCTGCAAAATACTTGGGAAGATATGACCTTATAAAGCACTATCCCAAGCTGTAGTGACATGAATTCCCCCTTTTTTTTTTTTGTTTTCCTATCCCTGAGTTAAACTGGCCCTTAAATGTACTTATTCTATTCCGTCCTGATCTAGCAAATTTTTTATGCATGTGAGCCACTTTAAGCTCACTGTTTTCAAGGGGGCTGTTTGTATAAGCGAAGCCTAGGCATGCTCAGAAGCTCTGGGACCATTGCTTGATGTGAGACCATTCACACGCTCAAAGTTCTGCGTTTGCTGTATTCCAACTTTATATACTTAAAAAAGAATCACATGAGAGCAATACTATATATATGATATATAAAAATATACAACCGCCAATTAACTTCCATTTCCAAATGCTTGCAGTTCATTTTTTTAGTCTTAAAATACAGGAATACATACCAAAATATTACTGCCGCCACTTGTGACTAGAACATACTCAAATGCATACCAGGTCCACACGTGCCCACATACAGAGCACAATGAGCCAACCAATACTATGCCAAGTCCATTCTTCTCCACAGAGATGCGGAATAATATCCTTTTCCGACTTCAAGTTTCCTGTTCTGACAATAACTACCTGTAAAGCCACCTTAGTCCTTGTAAGAACTTTATTCATTTGCAATCTCTGTTTCAGTTGTTTCAGGAACTGGTGATGCAACTACTTTTTGAAACACTTCGCTGTCTCTAGGACATCACTTCTAACTCATCATTTTAAAATACATGCATTTGCCACTGCTTTGAAATAATAAAAAAACAACCTGTAATTTGAAAACCACAAAGAATTTATTCTACATACTTCTGAAAAATTCTTTTCAGAGAAAATGAGTACACACACAATCGCTGAACTGTTCAGTGTGAAATCTACTTTCACGAGCAATCTAAATATTTATATGAACCATATATATATTTAAACTCTTAATTTTAAGATCTTGGTTATATAGAGATTTGAGACATTTAATTCTGAAGGAGTGAATAGTTCTACTGAAAATCTACTCAGGATCCAAATGTTGCAACCTATTGTTTGCCTTCCTACTGCAGTCAAATGTCTCCATTTAGCTAGTGCCGTGTGTGGGTTCACGGAATAGGAAATAGAATTAAAAAATACAAACAACATTGTCATGGAAGATGGACATAGGTATGCTGAGAAACCCTTTTTCCCCATATCAATTAAACAGGTAATTTAAAATATTAGTGACACTGCAGACATATGGACATATTCAAATAGAATTATATCAGTATTCTGTGACAGATTCTATTTATTGTTATTGTAACTCTACCTTTAGTAAACTGTCTCCAAAAATACTGTTTTAAAGACTAGTGTTTTAACTGTAAAATAATCACCCAATTCTTTTCTCTTGACTGCAAACCTACTCTTACAGATCACCTGTCCATCACCTTTAATCTCCTCTTTAATCAAAGAGGAGCCACACAAACCAGAAATGCCTTTCCATTGCGTTAAAAGCACCAGAAAACAGAAGAAACAAAGACCTGGAGAGTAAAGATAATTTGGTCAATATTACAGATGACTGGTTTTCATGTTTACAGATAACCTACTGAAAATACTAAATTATTAGGTATGTCTTACTGATACACATGTACGTATTCATATATGCTGTAACACTTCACTGCTAAACTTAGAAATGATACAAACAGAAATCTGGAACCATTTGTGATCTCCTGAAAATACACTCTCCAGACTGAATGATAATGAATCTTTGCAGAAATCTTTGAACAACTGCAAAGATTCAAAATCTTTGATTCCTACATCACACACAGAAATGTACCTTAAGAAATAAGTTCAGAAATTGGGGGTTAAGGAGATTTTGCCCCTTATGTGAGGATATAAGTGATGAAAACACATCTCTAAAAGTGAGTTATGGAGATTAAGGGAATGGCTGCCTTATGTCACAGTCGAGTACGCAGTGGCTATTAAACAAAGTAAGTTGCCCTCAAGACAGCTGCTTCTCCTGCTTTACTGATGAACATTCTGCCACTATGACCATGGACAATGGTTTGATTAACCTTTGTTTTCATTATTTGTTTACTACATTAAAATACCCAGATAAACCACAGGTCTGTAATTCATAACGCCAGTTGTTAATTCACTAAAAACACCTGCCAAAAAAAGCACGTTGCAAATACTAAGACAGAAAACAAACTAACACTTAGCTTACACTGAACTATTTCTATTACTATGATTGCTAAAATACTGGTGCAAGTGAGCAATACCTTGAGCAATGCAAATGCATCACAGAACCCTGTTTGAACAGGACGCACGGGAGATACCATAAGCCACCACTCTGCGGTTTACGGGAAGTGAACGAGTTGTTCATGTAGACCCTTCCCCAAGGGAATCCACTATGAAAATTCATGCTAATCACCAATTTTATGGTCTCACTCAGTAAGTTAAAGTCACCGAGAACCTTCCCTCTAGAAAACATATACCAACCCCACATAAAACTATAGCTTATACTTCTCCTGTGAGGAAAACCACTATCAATTTTCTCAACTATTACATTAAATCTAATAAAATAAGCCCAGCCACGTTACAACATAGCCACTGACAAACAGAATACTGGCATGACCAGTCAAACCCCTCGTCCCACTTTCTGTCATCTTCTCTCATCACGAATAGAAATCAGAACAGATTGCTGAGCAAAAACCTAATGCTGATCCTCTTGCACGGTAGGAAGCAATGCCAGCAGCCTTGGAATTTGCATCTCACCATTACAATTTAGGCTGTTTTCATTAAAATTTTTAAGTGGGGAACCCGAATGCCAAGACATTGAAATGATTTCTTCAAGAACAGAAATTCACATGTAAATCCAAAGCAGAGCTGAGGGATTCTGATTCCTTTGAATGTCCTTTCGGAATAGACTAGGGCAAACTGCCTCACTTTACTACAAAGTAAAAGAGAGGGGTTTTTTGTGACTTCACTGCAGGAACTTACCACCTCCAGTTCATATCAAACGTGATACACACAGCCATTATTTTAATATTCACCCATAAGCTTACCTGCTGCTGACAATCAAGTTTTATAAACAGTTTAATTAAATGGTGGGATCAGGGACGTGGTTTAGTGGTGCACTTGGCAGTGCTGGGTTAACATTAGGACTTGAAGATCTGAAAGGTCTTTTACAACCTAAACAATTCTATGATTCCAGGGTTCTCAGGACCTAGGATTCTCTGATCAACAGTACCTCAAATATCTAGGCCTTTGATGCTTTAAATGCACATTAGATAAACTGAGTTCTGGAACAAGAAATAACCTGCAGGACAACTTGCAGTTGTTTGCAACCAACTTGACAATGTTGGTTGCACACAGGAACGTGAGAACTCTACCAGATCAGTCCAACAGCCCATTCTGCCTTTGACAGCACCCAACAGTAGGTGTCAAGGAATGGGGAAGCACATTGGGCTACTTCTCTGGTACAGCCTCCAGAAGATTGATGGCTCTTGGGGCTCCCAGATCTTTTAAGCACCACCTTCATGTTTAATAGCCCCTGATGGATTTCCCTTCCATAAATCTGCCTTACCCTTTTGCAAACCCCTGTAAACTTTAGGAATGTGTGACATGAATGAAGTTTAAGACCACATTAAAATACTTTTTGTTTTGAAACTGCTGCCTATGAGCTTAATTTGCTTTTCACGGCTTTTGCATTAGGTATTGCAATGAGGAACTGCTGTCCATTCAACTCAGTTTTGCAAACCATTGTATAGGCTTTTATCATTATTTTCCAGCCTCTTTCTCCCACCAGTTGGCTTCTGACTTCTGTTTGATTTAGTGCTCTTTATGTGGAAGAATTTCAGAGGTGTGAAAAACTTTGTCACACCTTTCTGCATCTTTTGTAGCTTTACAGTATCCTTTGGGGGGGTGGGGAACTGCTAGACTTGCAGATCCCATCCAAGCAGTGAGCACATCACCATCACACAGAGCGAGAATTTCCAAATGGCTACTAAAGCTTGCTTCATTTTGACCACTGGCAGCACAAAGCACCGAGATTTCATACTGCATCTGTTGAGACTTCAGGATCTCACTCAGGAAGAGCAATCATTTGTTAAGAGCTTTTTATTCCATCTAAACACTCAGTTTTATCTCATGTGTCAACAGGTGTCTATCACCTTACTGCTCTCAGTAGGAATTCTAAGGTCCCTCTGCAATGTGACAGTTTTTACTAACCTGAATAACCCAGTACGAACAACAGATTTTATTACTCCATTTCCCCCCCTTTTTCCAGGCTATTTACGACTGTGTTGAACAGTACTGATCTTCAATCAAATTCCTGTACAACCCCATCTGCTACACCAATCCATGGAAAAAGTCAGCCATTGATTCCTACCTTTTCTTTCCTATCTTTTCCCTGGGTATCCATCCATCTGAAGGTTGTATCCTCTATCTCCCGACTGGTGAGTCTTCTAAGAACTTTTGACTAAAGCTCTTGCTCAAACGTCATTTGAAAATCCAAGTTCATTGACCCAGCCTCCTTCGGCCAGGTGAGGTCACTTGGCTCCCCCAAGAACTCCTACAGATTTCCAAAGCACAATGTCCCTCCATAAAAAATGATGCTGATGGTTCTCCAGTGCATATTTATTCCTGTTCTACTTACTCTTGTCTTTGTTATTCTTCCCACTGATTCGACCAACATGCACATCGACCTTAGGGGCTCCTCTTGAAACCTTTCAGGTTCTGGCCATGGTCCTCCAACATCATCTGTAGCACGTGGTTACACGGCACGCTCAGCAGTCCAACTGTTTCATGTCCGAATCCCTCTGTAACTCTTGGATAAACACCATCTGAGCTCAGCAATTTCCTATTATTCAACTTACTTTTTTACCATCTTCCATGACTTCAACTGAAACAGCTCCTCCAACACCCTTCTCCAAAAAACAGCATTTCAGCATGAAAACCTCCCTAGTGTCCCCTTTGACAAACATGGGGATTAGTTTTTGTTACAGCTTTATCTTCCCCAAGCTCTTTTCACACCTTTTTAGCAGACATTCAGACTCCGTGGCAGGATGCTGGTGGGTTGAACAGGATTTACTGTTACTTTTTGTCTTTTGCAAGCGGATCCTCGAACTTTTGTGGGGGCCTGCTCTTACCGTGGTGTTACACTCCAGGCGCCCAGGTACAGCTTCCTCATTTAGACGCGACTTCAAATATGTTGAAGGATGATTCTGTGCTTCTGCTACCCCTTGCAGTGCCTTTTTTAAAGCAACTTATTCTGCCTTTTCAAAACCACCTTTCCCACCCTCCCAGCCCGCTCCTTTGCCAGAATTCCCAAAGAAACGGTGAGGTTTGGGCAAACGCGAATGACAGAATCTGAAGGAAATCCCCTGAGATGTGCGTCTCGGGGAAACTCTGCTCTTGCTCCCGCCTTTCCCCAGCTGGCGATGCACGCCGGCCCTTGCTCGGCGCCTCGCCTGGGGCTGGCGCGGCCCCTCCAGCCACGGTCTCCGTTCCGGCG
>NW_010412106.1:52265-55202 GCF_000710305.1 Buceros rhinoceros silvestris | reverse complement strand
TTATTTATATATTTATATATTTAAATTTATTTATTTTATTTTAGTCCATAGTAGAAAAAGTAGAAAATTTTCATGAATTTATTGATATTTTCTTAGGTTTAACTTGGTCTATAGTTATCTCTTCCTTATTACCTAGAGTTTCCTTGGAGGCACATATCACAAAACAGTTAAGACCGAAAATATATACCCTTAGATTTATTTTCCAAGCTAAACCAAACACTTCGGTTTTTAGAACACTGTCAAGGAGAAAAAGGTAAATAAGTATAAATGAGAAGCATTATTCTTTAATGTAAAAGCTTTTAGAATATTTTTTTAGTAATCTGTTAGACGACTCTCAAGAGGAGCCTCCATTATTTGCCATCATAGGCAAATTGTTTTCTAGGAACAAGTGTAAATATAATTTCTTTAGTCACTTTGTGATTATAGCAGTGACATTGATAAACTATGTCCTTGGCAGACAATGGTGATGATCAAGGTGCTTTTTTTCTTGACAATTTATCATGTTACAACCCCCACTGGAACTGACAAGTTATTGGATTTTAGGCTCTCTAATTTAATAATGCTCAATGTAAACATTAAGTTTTTTTAATAAATAGTTTCTTTGTACTATTGATTGTTATTTTTCAACTAACATTTATTAAACCTGTACCACTGGTTTTCTCCTATCCATTGTATGTCACACATTCATTTTACCTTACTGTATAGAAATAGCATATAACATATAGAAACAACTGAACACGTAGTCTGCACTCAGGAAAAATAAAATGGACACCATTCTTTACTCATTTTCCTTCCCTAAACAAATGAGACCTCAAACTGTCATTTTAAATTAATAAAAACTAGAGAATGCTTAAAATAATTATGAGGCAAAAAGTTCGCAGTATCAAGACAGCCCTCATAAAGGGAGTTAGAAGAGCTCTGCTTGCTCCTTCTGTACCCAGAAGAGTTTGATATACAATGTGATAAAAAAGCATTTAGGACGTGAAGGAAGATAGAAGAGTTATTAATGAGTAGATCACAGATTTAGCATCTTTGACAGTAAGTATGGTATCCAGGGGTCTTACATAAAAGCGCATATTAGTTACTTGGCTAAAGTACATATTAGCATTCAGAAGCACTTCTTGATATGTTAAATTTACTAAACTATTTTATTTTTTATGCTTTTTCAGAGACAAGTTTCAGTTAATTATTATAGAAGATGGTGTTACAATTGATATTAAAGTTTTATAATGTCAAATAAAATTAATTTAAATAATGTATAGCACTATACGTCCCCTTTCACCTGAAGTGATTTCTCCTGAACTATGAAAAGCCGTGCTTTACACATTTTTTACCTTGACAATTGATCCTAACTGTTTGTCTATTCAGTCAATCATCATTCAAGTTAGACCTTTAACTTCCTGTAGCATAAATAGTGTTTAAGAACTGTTAGATTTGCATTTGTTATCTCATGGTCATGAATGGTTCATAAAAACCTGGTTCTAAAGCTTAGGCACTTTCTGAATAATTTATATTCCTTTTTCTATGAAGAAACTTTTATAACAAGGAATGTATTGTCTCCTGAACTGATGTCAGGCCATCCCCATTTGCTGAAGGCTTTTGTGAGCAAGTGCTCTTAGAGATGCTAGGAAAAGAAAATATTCTTTCTCTTATTATGCCTACTTACAACCTCTCGCTCTTTAACCCAAACCAAAATTAAAAACTAAAGCATACAAGCAAACAAAGAAAGATGTCCAAAAGTTGTCTTACATATTTCTTGAGTGACCTGCAGCCATCTTCTACTTAAGAAATTTACGCTCCATTTTATAGTTTAACCCAGTTTCTTGGGACTTCAGCAACTGTCTCATTAACCTACAAAAATATAGGGGATTTTCATATTTTCACTCTTACAAAAAATTATTTTCAGTAATAGGTTCAAGTTATATGAAATAGTTATATGAAATTACTCTGGTCCCATCAATGCCTAGAGTGGAAAGTTCATGCTGAAGTTCTGAATCTCATGCATTGTCTCATTCAAATAAGTTTTATCTATTTTCAAGTAAAATTCTCATCCAGTTAAGGTCTCTAAAAAGAAGCTTTCATACAATTAATCTCCTCCTAGAGGTCCTCATGTAAATGCAATAGTGTCAAACAGAGATACAAGTGCCTGAAGAGTTTAATTTCTCTCTACCTGAGCAATGATTCCTTATGCATGTGAAAGTTTACAGTTACTTGTCTCATATTAGATAATTCATTGTGCTGGAATATAAATTAGTTTTAATTATTTAGCCTTAATGCCTCTAGTAATTGATCAATTTATTGCTTATTTCTCTGCGAGACAGAAATTTCCTGAGTAATTATTATTCTTACTCTTCTCATAATCTTTACTGTGTTTACCGTATGGTTATTTGGAATGTTATTGAACTTCATTCGGAAGCTTCCGTTGGCCTAATGGTACTTTGACATGGTATAGTTGAGGGCTGAGTTGAATCTGTGCTGACTGAAAAATGTGGTTGACTGAAAATATATCAAAATGCTTCTAGGTAGATCTGTCTTTTTTTTTTTGTGAGAAATTTTGAACATTGTTTTCTCTGATAATGGTTTAAATAGCTGGTTAATATAACTGGCTTAATCATCATTACAGGTAAAATTATGCACCAGGTTACTTTTGAAGCAGCACAAAGACAGGAGAAACAAAAAAAAAAAAGAAAATTTCACTTTAGTGCTTTCTCTTTATGCCACAGTTCTTGAAACAACAGTCATAAAGTTCAGCTATACCAGTATGTATCTCTCTACATTTAGACGAACAGAATGGATGAGGGAGCAATGAATTGAAGACTGAGAACCAACATTTTACTGACAATATACCGTACAGTGCCTCAAAAGACAACTGGAGTTTGACTTTGAAGGAATAAACCACTACCAATTTTTGGCAGGAAAATTCTGAAGTGACATAAG
>NW_010412106.1:50754-52196 GCF_000710305.1 Buceros rhinoceros silvestris | reverse complement strand
GAAAGAGTGATGGTTTAATGGAATTGTGCATAAATTATATATAAATTATATATAGCACTTGTGAAAGATGGGAGGATTTGAGATGGGAGGATCTGTCTTTAAAAAGCTTTTAAGACACCTAAAAACCTTAAAAGCCTTACAGGGAAACTCCTCAACAACTAAGTGAAGAAATCACACAACAGATAAGAAATAAGGAAATCAGTGGGTAATATGAATTCTATTTAACTTCAGGAAGAAAACTGAAGTAGTCTGAAAACTAGCAGATTTTAACTTGATGGGTCCAAATTGATGGAAAAATAAATAAGGAAACAGCAACTCTTAGAGAAGGTGTGGTGTTTTCTGTTGATGGTAGAGCCAGCCTAGTGTGGCAATTTAAAGGCAGTGCAACTATCTTGCCTTCTTTCGTTTCAGAGATTCTATAGCAACAATAAAATAAAACTAGTCATATAGTACAGAGTTTTGAAAAACAACAACAACAACAACAAAAACCTGAACAAAAACTTGAACAAAAACACATGCTGTTTTCATTCTGGCATACATTGCCTGATTTGCAGACTGTTTTTGCATTCTGCATGCTATTCTTATAATTCAATCTTGTGGTGCTGGAATGACAGAATTACAGAAAAATGAATAAGAAGATAAAATCTGATTTAGTTCAACCTCCTTTTCAAAGGAAAACAAGATTCCAAGTTAGATTAAAGTTCTTATGTACTTGTCCAAATGAACTTTCAGAATCTACAAGAAAGAGCAATTTATTAGGACACCACATTATTGTTCTTTTCACTGTGAATTTTTCCCAATGTCCAACAAGAATTTCCTTTTTTTTTTTATCTGTTATTCTTGCCTCTTGTCCTTCCAGTACGCAGCCCTGCCTGAGCAGAGTCAGCTTCTATCTTCTTTATAATCATTGTTAGATAGCAAAGTTTTTTGGTTTTGTTTTTGTTGTTTTTTTCTTTTTTGAGCTTTCCCTTCTTAAGTTAAACAAACCTTATTTCTTCAGCCTTTCATAGAATCATAGAATAGGGACATCTTCAACTAGATAAGGTTGCTCAGAGTCCCATCCACTCTGACCTTGAACGTTTGCAGAGATGGGACATCTACCACCTCTCTGGACAACCCCATCAGTGTTTCACCACCCTCACTGTTAAAAATTTCTTCCTTATATGTAGTTTATATCTAATTTCTTTTAGCTTAAAACCATTACCCTTGTGTCCCGGTTTGGGCTAAACTTCCTGGTTTGAGCCGAAACTTCCTTGTTTTGAGTTCTGGACAAATAGGAATTATTCCCTGCAAATACTATGACCCCGCATTTAATTGGTTAAGAGGGTCAGGTGCACTGTTACGTGTTAAGGTTATAAAGCAGCACACAGGGAGGAAACTCCCTCTCTCGGACTTCCGCACCTGCAGCAGGGAGCAGCTCCTCCAGATTGCAGGCTGCCGCA
>NW_010412106.1:41813-50052 GCF_000710305.1 Buceros rhinoceros silvestris | reverse complement strand
AACTGCCTGCCTGCCAGCAGCAGCAGCACCGTCAGGAGCTCCACCTGGGGAGCAGCCACGGAGGGGAACGGCAGAAGCCTTCACTCTTATCTCGTTACTTGGCCGCCAGCCCAGAAAGCTGGCTAGAACTTTGGCCTTGAAAAGGACAGTTTGTGTGTAAACATTGGCTACTCAGTACTACAGTTTTTTTTTTTCCCTTTTCTCTTCATCCCCCCTTCTCCTTTCCCTTTTGGTTTGTAATCATATACATATAGAATATAGTTGTGTGGCTTTATTATATATATTAAAGTTTGTTTCAGCTATCCGAGCAGACCCAGGTGTGAATTTCTTCCTTTCCCTATTAAATCCCTGCCTGTCTCTATCAGGACAGAAGGATTCCGTTAAGGTAAATCGAGGTAAATCGGTCCCTCGACCCTTAACACCTTGCCCTGTCACAACAGGCCCTGCTAAAATTGTTCACACCTTTCTTATAGGCTCCCTTTAAGTATTGAAGGGCCTCCCTTTATAAGGGTCTATTATAAGGTCTCCCTGGAGCCTTGTCCTCTCCAGGTTGAACAACCCTAACTCTCCCAGCTTTTCTTCATAGCAGAGGTGCTCCAGGGCCTGATCATCTTCAGGGCCTTCCTCTACATCCACTCCAACAGGTCCATGTCCAGAGCTGGACACGGTACTCCAGGTGAAGTCTCACCTGGAGCAGCAGGATCACCTTCCTCAACTTGCTGGCCACACTCCTTTTGTTTCAGCCCAGGATACTGTTGGCTTTCTGGGCTGTGAGAGCACATTTTCACCTCATGTCCAGCTTTTCATCTACCAGAGCTCCTAAGTCTGTCTTGGTAGGGCTGCTTTTAATCCCTTCATTGCTCAGCCTGTATTGATAGCAGGAATTGTTCCAACCCAGGTGCAGGACCTTGCACTTGGTCTTGTTGAACCTCATAAGTTTCACACAGGCCCACTTCTCCAGCTTGTCTGGGTACCTCTGGATAGCATCCTTTCCCTCAGGAATGTTAACACACCTTTCTTAGTATATCACTTGGTCTTAATTACTTTAATGATTTTCCTTTGGACTTTCTTGGCTTTGTCAATCGCTTGATTGCTTGGGGAAGCTGAAATTTGGAGCAGCATTACACATGCAATCCCACCAGTACTGAGTAGAGGTGACTTATCAATTCTCTCAACGTGTTTGCAAATTCTTGCTAGATCAGCCCATATGCATGTAGCCTTTATTGCTACAAAGCCATTCTGCTGACTGAAAGAAATTGTCATTCACCAGAATCCTTAGTTCCTTTTCTGCAGATCTGTCTTTAGTCAGTCTGTTACCATCTTACACTGATGCCAAGAGATGCTCTGTCTGAGGACCAAGATTTGAAATGTGTTCCTTCTGAACTTCACAAGATTTCTGCTGTGCCATCTCTTCAGATTTTGAGGTACCTCTGAACGGCAGCCCTGCTATCCAGCACACTAGGTGTTCCCTGCAGTTAGGCTTTGTTCACAAATGTAATGATGATGCATTTTGTCCTGTATTCCAAACTGTTGATCAAGACATTAAACAGGGTCAGTTCCAGTACTGATCCAAGCATGACACTCAAAGATCTCTACCAGTTAGGCTTCAAAGCCTTTATCTCTGCCCTTTGAATTCAGTGGTCAAAGAGAACTCTGCTAGTTCGTTGTGCCAAAAGCCTTACTAAAGTCAATGATATACACTGTTGTCTTTAACCAGTCTTTTTATCATAGAAAGAAACTAGGATTATCTAGCAGGTTTTGCCTTTGCTGGCTATTCCCAGTTACCTTGTCCTTCATATATTCCATAAAGACTTACCTCGTAATTTGTCTTATGACTGGGATAAAGCTGAATCATCTGTCAGACCAGATGGTTAAAAATGTGAAAAGAAATTTCCCAGTAGATAAAATTGCAGACTGTACTCCTGACATAGGTAGAAATAATGAACAGGCTGTAGAGGATAGTCATCACAGAAAAACAGAAAATTTAAAGCAACTATATATAGGTATAAATGGTGACACAATGTTAATAATCACCTGGCATGACAGAAAATATCAGTCTCTGTAACCATCTGCGTCCAGTACCACTCCTCAAAACAACCTGAGGAACACCTTTGAAAGTATGGGTACACTAATAAGGTGAGTGTGATAGTTTGAAAATGTTAGCTTCCACGTGGAGGGTGGAATTTCCTCCTCCTGCCCTCCCTTCCTTCAGTCGGTATTGCTAAATCTCTTCCTCTGTGGAGGATGAAGGAAGTGCTGATCCCTCTTCTCAAGTTCTCAGCTTCTATTTGGAGCTGAAAAATGTCAGTCAAGCACCTCTGTGAATAAGCCTATATAAAAGCTGTTATTCATGTGCCTTTGGTGCATGGACATTTTAATTTCCACCCAGAAAGACATAGGGAGAAGAAACACCGATCTGAGAGAGACTGCAGTTACCTCAATTTCTAGAGCAGTAAAACGATTTCTTCCGCAATGCACGTAGGCCTTTTTGCTTTGCTGATCACCTGTGGGAGTGGTTTTGACTGAGTTTTAACCAGAAGGAAAGGGGCAACCTGGCTGCAAGCCCTCAAACCCTGCACCAAGGGGAACAGAGCCCCTGGCAAGGGAAAAAGCGAATGAGGTTTCAGATGCTCAACATGGAGTCTCCGCAGCAAATGGGGAACTTAAGGCATTCCTTGGTGACCTGGTCTGTATCCCATTCTGCAGATGGGGAGAGCCAGAAGCCAGAGTACAGCCCCTGGCAGACTGGCAAACTCAAGTTTCTTCCAGCCATCTTGGAGAAGGACTAAGTTAGTGCAAGGAAGTTTGCTCTGAAGAAGTTCATTCTGGGACTGAAACCTTTGAGGTTAAAAAGACTACGCCTCCCTTACCGCCAGTAGCCCCTCACCCAATGCCCCCCAGCCATGACCATGTGATATGGGGTTTTGTTAGAATGGGGATGTGGGATGGATGGGAGAAATGTATATTTATATGTGTATACCTATTTAAGTATTTATTAATATCTCTCTCTGTGTCTCTTCTCTCTTTCATCTATCATCTGTCTTATTTATATTTAAGTGATTGATTTATGATTTTATTTGCTTTGTGCTTTAAATCAATTTTGTTTCACCCGCTTAATCCAAAACCTCATTTGTTTGTTTGTCTGTTTGTTTGTTTTTTGTTTTTTGTTTTCCTTGCCTGCACAAGCCCTGTTGTGTGTTATCAGCCCAAACATTTCAACTCTTCATTCTACCTCTCGGGCTGGGAGGCTGGGGCTACATTTCACCGAGGCTGTATCAGTCACAGGAACTTTTCAGATTCCTTCTTTTATAACTGTGACAGTGAGAAAAAAAGATCAACAAGAAATAGGGAGCATTCCAACTGAAGAATCACAGACTACATCTGACTTTTGCACAGGCCTTCTGTCCTGGTTTGAGCTAGAACAGAACTCATTCTGGTCAGTGATTTCACTTTTCAGCTCAGTCTTGATTTATGATTTTATTTGCTTTGTGCTTTAAATCAATTTTGTTTCACCCGCTTAATCCAAAACCTCATTTGTTTGTTTGTCTGTTTGTTTGTTTTTTGTTTTTTGTTTTCCTTGCCTGCACAAGCCCTGTTGTGTGTTATCAGCCCAAACATTTCAACTCTTCATTCTACCTCTCGGGCTGGGAGGCTGGGGCTACATTTCACCGAGGCTGTATCAGTCACAGGAACTTTTCAGATTCCTTCTTTTATAACTGTGACAGTGAGAAAAAAAGATCAACAAGAAATAGGGAGCATTCCAACTGAAGAATCACAGACTACATCTGACTTTTGCACAGGCCTTCTGTCCTGGTTTGAGCTAGAACAGAACTCATTCTGGTCAGTGATTTCACTTTTCAGCTCAGTCTCTTCTAACTACCTGTACTTTCTGAAGTTAATTGCACATTTTTGCAGACAGTGTCTGCTTTGAGAAATGATAACGCTTGATGTTTACTGCCAGGGACTGGTGCGCAGAAAGGCTCTTGCTTATGCTTTCTGCAGTGAAGACCAAGGTCACTGCTAAATCCTGTGTCCCACATTGGGGGTGCAGTAAGTGAGAGGCTGCACCTGTGGGGAGGAGTGGACAGGACAGGTGATCCTAAAATGACCAACAAGATATTCCATTCCATATAAACCATATTTGGTATAAAACTGAGGATCTCACTCTTTCTTGCTTCTCTTCTTCAATGGCTGGTGTCTGAGGAGGAGGATCTGGTGTCTGGTGTCTGGTGTTGAGGATCCCAATTCACCTGTGGGGAGGAGTGGACAGGACAGGTGATCCTAAAATGACCAACAAGATATTCCATTCCATATAAACCATATTTGGTATAAAACTGAGGATCTCACTCTTTCTTGCTTCTCTTCTTCAATGGCTGGTGTCTGAGGAGGAGGATCTGGTGTCTGGTGTCTGGTGTTGAGGATCCCAATTTGTGCATTCCTGAATCCATTTCTGGAATCCAGCTCCTGTATCCAGTTCCCATTTGACACTGAGCCCAGCCTGGGCCTTCCCCCGTGTCTGTCTTGCAGCATCTGTGGTGACAGTGACATGTTTACCATCAGGGGAGTTGGGTTTGTTACTGGTGTTGTATGTATTTCTATATATTTAATTCTATTATTATTCTGATTAAAGCAGTTTTAGTTTTCTTTCCCAATCCAGAAGTCTCCCTCCCTTGATCCTTTTCTCTTTCCCCTCCTTGGGAAGTGGGGGGAAGAAGGGATGGGGTAGTAGAGAGCATCTGTCATTTGTCTAGTGGCCAGCCCACCTCTAACCCTTGACACCCTAATTTTGACATTGAGGAGAACCCTGTCAGCATGTATTCAGTTCAGGTGCAACACAGACGTTCAGGTGCAATTGCGTTTTCTATTTATTCTTTTTACAAATTTTCCTCCTCTTTGCAACACTGGAACCTGACCCATCCTTCTTAGAAGACAAGACCAATAGGAATCAATATGTAAAAGTATGCCTTAATAGCTCCAGAACAGGAAAGAACACTCTCCTTGTTTCTTTAACTGTGATAATCACCCAGAAGGGCTGGAAACACTCCTGGAAACTGTGTTTCAGATAGCTTACTACCAGTAAATGTGAGCTGGTACTACTGTTTTTTGTTCTGTTTGAAAAGTGTGTCTTTCTGTTCTTACAAAGATGTTGTAGGATTTTTGCAGTAACAGCTTGTATAATATCTTTTTACAGTCTATAGGTATGATAGTAGTGATACTCAATTTACCCGCATGCCTCAGAAAGCAAACAGCTGCAGAGCTTGAAGTAGTTCAGATCTCTTCAGGTCATCTGTTCTTTAAGATGTTATTTCAATATTCAATGCATTTAAAAATCCCTACTCATGCAATTTTTCTTTTGGGAAGTAATCTTTTTGGTGTGTTGCAATATATTTCTAAAAGATGCAAAAATGTAACTTGCAAAAATATGGGTGATGACATTTCTTAGAATTCAGCTTTTTTGGTGCAATAATTGAACACTGAAAATAGTTGTAACAATTAGACGTGACTCTTTCTTCTAGGCTGTTTCACTAATATTTTTTGACACATCTAATTTTCAAATGCCAGTGACCCTTCTTCTAACATTAATAGTTTGGACTTCATGTTCATGACAACCCACATTGAGAAAAAGCTAAATTTTTAAGTCCAGCACAGAGTTCAGTTCCTTTTGGGTCCCATCCTAAATTCTGACTGGTTTCAGATAGAGTATAAGTATGTCATTTTCATTACAACTAGAACAACCAAAAGGGGAAAAGCTGAACTTTTGATAATCTACTTTTTAAAATTTTTTTCTGTATTGTATTTACTAAACCTGTGCAGTTTCTTTGGCTAGCTAAATCATTTCAGATGACTTTAGACCTCTATATGAGCAAACTGATGTGACTAGGTCATACATAGACACTTAACAGTACTAAGCAGAATACAAATCTGAATTTTCATACTGAGCTGAGTGTTTCCAGCTTCAGTCTGAACAAGCAGGACCTGTCTGAGAGAGAAGCTGAAAAACTGTCTTTCTTTTATCCAACAGAAAAATTGCAAACATTTCAGCTTTCGTGTCAGGAGAAAATTTGTTGCTAACCTTATGTAAATCTGCTTAAACATAGGCAGGAGGTATATTTCTGAAAAAAAACCAAACAAATTTCAGTATGGACAAAATCAATAGAAATCTGTTTGCCTGCTAAACTCTCCAAAGCATTCTGCAAACTGTAGCAAAGGACAGAATTGCTTTGTGCTACTCGAGACACTGAGGATGGGACATACTTGATCATGTTAGAAGCTCACTGGGCAAAATGCAGCTTTGCAGAAAAAGGCCTCCAGGTCCTGGTGGACAGCACATTGAATATGTGTTAGTAGAGGAGCCTTGCAACAAAGAAGGTCAACTACACAATGGGCTTTATTAGCAAGAGTGCAGTCATGAGGTCCAAGGAAATGA
This sequence comes from Buceros rhinoceros silvestris, assembly GCF_000710305.1. NCBI lineage: Eukaryota > Metazoa > Chordata > Aves > Bucerotiformes > Bucerotidae > Buceros > Buceros rhinoceros. The sequence continues at coordinate 43,625 of NW_010412106.1, read as the reverse complement.
TTCTTCCACTCTGTTTGGACACTTGTGATGCCAAGTGTGTTTTGTTCTGTTTTGGGCTCTCCAGTGAGATAAAGTAATTTTGAGGGGGCTGCAGCACATAATGTGTGAGGAGAGGGTGAGAAGATTCAGTTTGTTCAGCTTTGAAAGGGACAGGCTCAGGAGCAACTATTCTTTTGCCTACATGTGATTAGAAGATACAGAGATGGAGCCAAGCTCCCTGTAGATACACAATGAAGGTGATGGACGCAAGCTGTAATGTGGGAAACTCTAAGTCACTACTAGGAATAAAAAGGATGGTTGAACACTGGAAAGGGTTACCCCAAAAAATTGTGAAGTCTCCATTCTTGGAGATGTTCAAAAATTCATTGAAAGAGTTGCTGAGCAACTTGATCTAATTCAATCTTAGACCTTCTTTTGAGAAGATGGTTAGACTGAGTGTCCTTTGCTGATCCCTTTCAACACGCATGTTACCGTGATTCAGTTGCTGACATGATGGTGGGTTATGGCAGCTACTTTTCATAGAATCATAGAACAGCCCAGGTTGGAAGGGACCTCAAAAGATCATATGATTCTACATTTCTTGGGAAATGGAGCCTCAGTGAAATTATCTGACACTGTCCGATAGCACCCTGAAACCTTCCAGTGATAAGAACTCTACCGTGGTGAGGTTGTTTCAAGTTATTTATTGTTCTCACTGTATAATATTTTTCTCTTATATCAGAATGAATCCTCTCGCATCACAACCTGTACCTACTGTCTCTTGTCTTCTACATATAGCTTCTTACAAAGAGAGAGAGCCTCAATACTCTTTGTAGTCATCCCATAAGTACTGGAATGCTGTGACAAAGTCCCCCTCTTGAGCCTTCTCTTATCCAGGAAGAAGTGACCTAACTCTTTCGGGCATTCCTCACAGGGCAAGTTCTTCAGCCCTCTAATCATCTTTGCAGTCTTCTTTTTTGAACATCATAGCACTAATTGCACATGCTTGCCAAAGATCATGAGATATTTGAAATACCAAATGAACAAAGGTTCATCCTTGAGAAATCCTGAAGTATGTAGCTGTTGCTTAGCTTCTAGTAGTTTCCTACTTGACCCACTGAAGTACTCACCATTCCTAAAGAGTTGCCTATTCATATATAATCAGAGAAAGGTTATTTATCTTATCTTACTTATTCCTTGTGAGTCAGAGTACTTAGTATTTAATGAACTGAATGCTTGCTTTTCAGTTGATGCAATATCTAAAGTATGTTACCGAAGTAGACAGTCTGAACACACTTTCTCTTCAATGTACAAGGGAATGAAATGTCAGTACCTGCAACTGACCTCTCTTGATCATGGTTCATTTTGGTTCATAGTATCTGTATGGCTCATCTCTGTTCTCTTGTTAAGATTTTAAACATGTCTTTTCCTGCACAATTTATGACAGAGTATCCTGAATGTTTTTCCATGGTCTTTTCCAGTAGACATTAAAATAAATTTTAAATCTTCTATTGTCTTTGGTAGGCCTTAGATAGAGCCCTGGAAAATCATAATTAAAAATACCCCATCAAACCTTCAGCTACTATATCCTATAGGGTTTCTTTGTATTACTGTGTCAATGAAGGAAATTAATTTTTCAAAGGCATTTGTGCAATAACAATACCTGCAATAACAATTCAAGCATGAAATGGTATTGGGTAATTGTAGGTGACAGGGCCAAGACAGAGAGCTTCTGCATAGCATTGAATTTTAAAGAAAATTAGAACACTCAAATGGGAAACGGATGGAAGATAATGTTCCCAGATGCCTGAAAGGCCTGACACCTAGAGGGAA
>NW_010412106.1:37822-41727 GCF_000710305.1 Buceros rhinoceros silvestris | reverse complement strand
GGGAAAGAGAAGTCTATTTAATGAACAATATTTAAATTATGTTTGTTATTGAACAACAAAAAAAATTGTTTTAATTTTGTGTCAGCAAAACCCCACGAGAATCAAAAGTAAGCTGTGTAAAATAAAAAAAAATTAATTTACTCTGCAGTTTCACCAAATTCAGTGCAAATGTGCTAATTAGCCTGTTTTGTGACAATGTTTATGAAGAAGAGTTTTCCTTCACATGTCTTTTTATTAGAACAAGACTTGTGGTTATCAACCCTTAAAATGAAACATCTCAGAGAATCTCAGTTCATTCTCGACGAGTGCATTGCACTTGCTAGATTTTAAGTCCTGTTAAAATGTTGTGGCCTGATTGCCAAATACTCACAAACTCAACATCACTAGTGACTTCTGAGATCATATTTCTGTATGATGGGTACATACTTCAAAATTTCTCTGTATAGATTATTGTGATATTTTAACTACACTTCAATAATGGAAACTACAGTACTCCTTTGACTTACTTCTGATCTGAATAAAATCTTCTTTTACATCAAGACTTTGTCTAGGTTTTTTGTGGTTTGTATGTTGTTTTATCACTGTTTGTTGTTTGATTTGCCACAAAACCTTGTAATTTTTCCAGTGACAAGGGGTTTATGTCTAACCTCAATTTATTTAGCTTTATATTCTGGAACTTGAATGGTACCAAGTCTTCAACTGTCAGACAGATCAATCCACAGTCCATCTCTGTTTCTCTTTCTGACAACAGTTTAAGCATTGTAACAATGTTATTTTCAATTTCTTTCTGCAGACTTAAAGTTCTCTTCTGTCCGTCTTGAATGGTGGACATTAATATCGAAGAGCATACTGTACTACATTCCCCACTTGATATATCAAGGTTCACGTTTGTTCTTTTGACTGTTGGACCACAGTGAAAGTTTGTTTGAATGGTTATTGCCGTTATCAACCTGGACTTCTCAGAATCTCTGACTCCATATAGATAGACATCTCACCCAGAAAGCATGACTTAATTCTTTGCTACTTACACCGCATCATTATAAAATGTTTATTGCAAAGTGTTTATTATTAACCATCGTAAAATGGTTATTTACTGGATCTTCCCAGTCTATTATGAAATCCAGTTATTTTCGCACAAGCAGCTCTTTACTTATTGCTTTGTCATTGATGATTCCTTATTTTTTTACAATTAACTGATGATATAGAGTAAGTCAAGAATGACACCTGTAGATGTTTTAAATATTTTGAATAATTATATCTTATTTGGAATGACATTTTGAGACTTATCTGATGCCTGTTCTTTATGTGTTTAATTTATACTATATGAAATCTATTATTCAAATTTATTCATTAAACTGATGCTTGTTAGGATGTTAAATACCTTACAGAAAAGTAGGTGTTCTACATAAATTATATTATCTATATTAACTCTAAACATTAAACAGAAATTGTTTGATGAACTCACACTGATTGTCAAGTAATATTTGCCTCATTTAATTCTTTACTTTCAATTTCAATCATTCCATTATTAAGTATAAGTAATTTCTAGTCAGCACCTTTCAACTGGGAGCCTCTCATATGACTTATATGTGATTTTTAACAGTGTAGGAAAAGGAAAGAAAGGAAAACTCCAAGGGAAATTTGGACTATTGTAATGGGTCTTAGAAATCCCAGGTGCTAATCCATCTATGGGTGGTAATTCTTTTTGTGGCTGAGAGAGATCTTTCTAACACCCCTTCTTATTTGTAAATAAAGCATCATACACACTGATAAAAAAATGTCTTTTGAGCTTGAAAACTTAATTTTGTGAAATGATGTTTTTATTTCATTGAGAAGAATTTTTTCTGTTTTATCACATGATTCATTGACAGACAAACTATTCACACTGTACACTACAGCTGTAAGTTGCATCTGTTACATATGAAGACTAGTAGTGTCCAGAAGATCATTTACAGAAGGGCTGGTGTGTTAATTAGTTGTATACAGTACCAAATGGACAGCGAACTTAGAAAGGAGTATAGGACAATAAAAAATACTGCCACACCATGAACTATGAACTGTCGTAGGACAAAGAGGAATGGGGAGGAAAGTTTAAGCTGTTGATTAATGTGACATTTTCTGTGAATAGTATTCACTACAAGTGTTCTTAGTTTGTGAAGAAAGCTCTTAGCTTTCCCAAAGATTGATAATCAAAAACTGTCAAGGAATTGACTACGGAAGTGTTTTTAAAATTAAGACATTTTAGAGTTAGAAGTGAGTATGTTTGCCTAAATTTTGAACCCTTTCAATTGTTATTAAATATAAAACCAAAATAAATATTTAAATAAATTATTGGTGAGTAAATAATTTTAAAGTGACAACACGAAATAGTTGGAATTAGGAGGAAAAGGATTTTTTCCAAGTTAAAAACATTCCAGCATTTTTTTAAAAAATAAAAAAATCAAACAGATGTAAATACATAAAGTATTTGGGTTTCCTAAATCTGCATTTTTCATGTAAAAAATGCCTTGACACCAAGAGGAAATGAATGTTAGAAAATCTTTGATAAACTCCCAATTATTTCAAAGCAAATTTTTGTGATGCTGGTAAAGATCTTCAATGAAGTGGAAATAAAGCAAAAACACTGCCCCAATGGTCAGTCAAAAAAATTTAAAAAGGTGGTGTGTGATGAATAGGAAAATACATGATTGGAATTATCAAGAGAGCTAGTAAAACAGATTAACGGAGAGAAATAAATCAATATCAAAGATTCATAAAGTTTGTTCTGAGATGTATGTAGAGAAAAACAAAAAACAGACTAAATAGGTACTTTTTAAAAAACTATACACCTTTAGCAATGTGTTACTGGTTGGCCAGGGTATGCCAATCACAGGACGAATTTCTTCCTTTCTCTAGATCAACCTCCTTCCTGTTCCAGGAGAAAAGGGTTAAAAGCAGAGATAGGAAGAAGAGAAAAAGTTTGTGAGACCTCTTAAGTCTGGGGAAACTAAAACAAGTTTAATAACGCTAGAGAAATATTATATGCAGAAAAACAAATGAGATGGTAACAGATTTATAGGGGATGGTATAGCGAGGGTTAAACACAGTTAAGGGAACAAAAGCAAAAGGAAAAATAAACAGTACCAAGCAGTTTCCAAAATGGTGGCAGCCACGCGGTTGGCGAGTTTAGTGGGAAGTGGAGCAAAAGCCACCGTGGCTGGAGCAAATGCTGTGATACTGCATGTAAGCAGGAGCCAAGCCGCGCCGTGCCGAGCCGTTGAGTTGTGGGTGTTAAAGAAATGGCAGCAAAAATGGTGGCAGCCACGCGGTTGGCGGGTTTAGTGGGAAGTGGAGCAAAAGCCACCGTGGCTGGAGCAAATGCTGTGATACTGCATGTAAGCAGGGGCCCATTAGCAATGTGTTACTGGTTGGCCAGGGTATGCCAATCACAGGACGAATTTCTTCCTTTCTCTAGATCAACCTCCTTCCTGTTCCAGGAGAAAAGGGTTAAAAGCAGAGATAGGAAGAAGAGAAAAAGTTTGTGAGACCTCTTAAGTCTGGGGAAGCTAAAACAAGTTTAATCACGCTAGAGAAATATTATATGCAGAAAAACAAATGAGATGGTAACAGATTTATAGGGGATGGTATAGCGAGGGTTAAACACAGTTAAGGGAACAAAAGCAAAAGGAAAAATAAACAGTACCAAGCAGTTTCCAAAATGGTGGCAGCCACGCGGTTGGCGAGTTTAGTGGGAAGTGGAGCAAAAGCCACCGTGGCTGGAGCAAATGCTGTGATACTGCATGTAAGCAGGAGCCAAGCCGCGCCGTGCCGAGCCGTTGAGTTGTGGGTGTTAAAGAAATGGCAGCAAAAATGGTGGCAGTGGTAGGGATGCAGCAGAGACGTGACCATTTCTTGTGGCACGGGAG
>NW_010412106.1:34399-37772 GCF_000710305.1 Buceros rhinoceros silvestris | reverse complement strand
AGAAAAAGCAGAGACAGAGACAGCAGTCGAGTGACGAGGCAGGTCTCAGCCGATTGGAAGACAGGGCAAAGGCAGGTCTGAACCAGCACACCAAGAGAAAAAGCCGAGAACAAAGACCGGCATCAATCCCTGCTGAGTCAAACCGAAAATGTAACTTCCTGGACGTGCAAGAGACACAAGCCCTGGTGCCCGCGTGGCTTTTAAAGGGGTGGAGCATCTGCCAAGTTTTCACAACCAATGAGGTGTACGAATGAAAATGGGAGGAATACATCACAATAGGTCATTTTAAAAAAAACCATCCAAACAGGAAAAACTGTTTTCTTTCTAAACTGGGACACAGATTTAAATTGAATAAGCAATTGAATTATCCTACCAAAGGACTCAATCTTTTTTAGTGAAATCAGGGAAAAAATAAGGGAAAACAAGAAAATGTGATTTCATTTAAATATTAAAATCTGTCATAGTGATTCAGATGCACTAATATCTCCTAAAATTATTTCACTAGAGACGATCAGAAAAGCAAGTACTTGACGTATTTGTCATTAAAAAAAATTAAAAATAAAATATAAACACTAAAAATGGCTGAACATCGTTTCATCGAAAAGATTTAATTATCTAATGATTCAAATAGACTTTTGAAATGTCATTTTTAAAGTCAATGGCATTATGATCTATAATAATGTAATCAAGTATTAATGATATTTTATGTTGTTTTAAAAGCTCCTGTGACTAACTCTTCTTTAACATGGCTTGTCAGTTGCTTTAAAATTTTAAACAAATTCAACATTGTTACAAGAGAACTGAGTTTTATTTTGTACTTTACCTGTGTATCCACAACTATAAATTACAGAACCATCTGGTTAGAAGAGACCTTAAAGATCATCGAGTCCAACCATTCACCCTGCGCTGCCAGGGTCCCTAAACCATGTCCCTCAGCACTACATCTACAGGTCTTTCAAACACTTCAAAGGACGGGGACTCCACCACAGCCCTGGGCAGCCTGTTCCAATGCTTTCCTCTGTAAGGAAATTTTTCCTAATATCCAAACTAAACCTCCCCTTGTGCAACATGAGGCCATTTCTTCTAGTCCTGTCAGTTGTTACTCCTTTCAGGTAGTTGTAGAGAGCAATAAAGTCTCCCCTGAGCCTCCTTTTCTCCAGGCTAAACAATCCCAGTTCCCTCAGCCACAGCTCACAGGACTTGTTCTCTAGACCCTTCACCATCTTCGTTACCCTTCTCTGAACATGCACCAGCAGTTCAAGTTCCTTCATAAAGCTTTTGTTTGGTAGAAGTAATGAATACACTTTTCACTTTCTTTCCTAGGGATTTCACCCCTATGTCTTGGGGTACTGAAGTCCACTAATTAACCTCAATCAAATGTTCAGACTGCATGTCTCCGAATAGCAGTACTGTGAAATTACATATATTCGTTCATCCTCCAGCTAAAAATTGGCTTGGACCTGTTGAAAACTGCTGGCAGTAAACTCAGTTTGGAATTAGCAATGAATTTACAAGTTATGCTTGAACACTAGGTATTATTCCAAAGGGGTTTTTTAGGATTGCAACAGACAAAATGTTATTTCCCTTCTCCTATCTGCAACAACTTTCAGTCAAATGCTGCCGTTTCCTTTTCTCTTTGTCATGCTCTTGGCTGAGTGGGACCTATGAGTTCTTCTTGGCTACTTCCATAAAGAGTTTGCCATGACATGTGTCAAACCATCACATTTTGCATTCATGGCAAAGATGCCCACATTCCTTCAAGCCTGCATAGCTACGTATTTGGTTCTGCTGTGAGGACTCTAGGTGATGACTGAAAATGAGGGGCTGGGGAAATTAAAGAAATAGTGATGTCTTGAAGTGCTTTTGTACTATCGAGTAGTAGAGCCTTGTCCTTCTTTATTTGTCCATATTAAGTTTCAATCCAATGTGTTGCTGGGTTTTGGTGACTTGTTTAAAGAACCATATTCTCAACCTGAAAAAAGAAAAAAAGAAAAGAAAGAAAAAAGACACATATATTTGTGAATACTTGCACCTTTCTCGTGTACACCTCTAACAAAAGTTGCTGGAAAATCTCTCCTATAGCATACTAAAAACTAGTATAATAACTTCTCTTGTAGTTCCACTTCTAATACAATCATTATAGATTTATTCCTAAAAGTGCTTCAGCAAACACAGCAGTGTCAAATATCACAAGCATCCAGCCAAATTCTTTTGTTGTCCATTAAGTCTTTATATTGAAACGCTTCCTGCCTGTGATTTGCCTTTTTTTTCCCCTGAAAATAATTTCAGAGATCAATCTGTCAGTGCTTGAATCTATCACAGTTTGATTGAGGTTTTCTTTCTCTTTGCTTCCTTTTTGCTGCCATGCACAAAACACAAAACTTTGGAACTTTCTTTGACCTGAATATAAACAGCAAAGATCACTGACCTGCAGTCTGCTCTTCACTCTTTATCAGTATTTAATGGAAAGTGGGGGGAGGGAAGGTAAAAATGCATGCTGTTAGCTATTATCTTTACAAATGACTTGCTAGCCTTTTATTTGTCTTCTTATGCTTCAAACACTCAAATGACATTTTCAGAATTTCACTAGATGAAGGTTCAATCCTGGGATGACTTGACAAGCTCTATCTTCCTTAAGAGATTTTGACACAATATTAAGCCATAGTTACAAGCCAATACTTGAATGTGGAGCCCTGGGGAAATCTTTCAAAAGTGGAACACAACATTTACAGCAGGAGGCAGGTGTCTGCACCACTGAAGCAAACAACAATATGATATATTTAGTATCGAAAATGGAAGCAAAACTACTTTCTCTTTACCACTGGGGACAATGGAAGAGGTTGAATGAGAAAAAAAGCGTCCTTTTCAGCCTTGGAGAATTTTAATTTACTGACAGAATGAAATATAGTCTCATCACGGCAGGTGTAGCAAGTGCCAGGTGCTGTACACAATATTGTCTTTGAATTTATGTGGTTTTGAAACATTGAGAGGATGTGAAGCAGCTGCACTGGCCATGTGGAGAGAAAGCAAAGAGCTTTTAATTAGCGATAAGAGAGCTGTTAATTTCTTTTAGGAGCCAACTTTGCTTTACACTTATATCAGAAACTCAGCAGGAGCTCTGTGCAGCCCCAAACATACAAACAAAATCAAGTATTCCATGTGTTACAGCAGATTTAAAGCAGAAGTGAAATAAGGATCTGGCTTTCAGCTAAAGAAACTCTTGGCAATTTTGATTCTCAAATTGAGAAACGAGATTCATAGATGAGGGACTGCACAATGATCTCAGTCAAATCGCTAACCCAAGTAGTGCATCATCTAACACTCAGAGATCACAGTAAAAAAAAAAAAGTAACAGTTCTGCAATGGGATTCCT
>NW_010412106.1:19419-34294 GCF_000710305.1 Buceros rhinoceros silvestris | reverse complement strand
TGCTGAAACCTAATGCAGTAGTTGTTTGGGCTGAAGTTAATGCTGGAGACCAGCCAATGAGATAAATCAGAGTCTGGGAAATCTTAGATAAGACTGTGTCAGAGATGCTAAACCACTGGCACAAACACCAACTTTGGCTTGGACAAAGAATTTAACATTATTGAAGTCTGGCACCAAGTACTGCCAAGGTCCAGTCTTTCTGGACAATTTACAGATGACTTTCCACAAGAGAACAATAAACTGTAATTTGTATTGATTTTAACTGTCAACCTTAGAAAGACAAGAAAGTTTCTTTTTCCCAAAATATAATTTAGTCTTATGCTAAAGGCTTAAAAATTTGTTTTCAGGACTGAAGAGCCACAGCGACCTACTTTTCCTTAATTTAGGGACTTTCTCATCTGAGTTTGAAAGATTTGAAATCTGGAGGGATGGTCCTCCTTCTAAATGTGATATTTTATTGGATGAAATGGGAATGAATTGTGAATGGGAAAATGAATTGTGAATGTGTAAACAGTTTGATTTAAACCCCATTAAGGTAAGTTAAATCTTTTCTAGATATTTTAATAATTCCGCTGGTTTGTAAATCCACTTGTGCTCAGAAGATTCTATTTGATAACCAAGGAATTAGAGAACAACACTTACTGTATTTAGGTGTCTGTTTAATACTTTCTCAAGATTTTGTTCTTAAACGAGATTTATTTATATGTTTACCTTTATGTTGTATTAAAGATATTGCAGTGTGGAAAGCTAGATATGTCCATCAGTCTTTACAGAGTAGGGAATTAAATATTAAGTTCGTGCCAATAAGAACAATGTATTAGGTCAGGACTGCAGCTTTTAATTTAATCTTTCATTATGGAACAACAATTAGCATATTTAATTTATGGTGACACAGAAAATTAAATGGAGGACAACTGATAATGTATCATATCCCCAAGGACAGCTTTTCAAAATACGACAGGAGTCTAATAAATTACTTTGTCAAGTCAAATGTCCATCTATCTTTAGATTCTTAGCTAGCATATAGTAGTAATGTGCTACTTAGATATAGTCACATTATGTAATCAGACAATAATAAGCAATTTCATGTATTGATTTTACAACTGTATTAAAAACGTATAAATAATTCAGGGTTAATTAGCCTGCATTCTGATGCAATGCTATATAAAAAACAAGGTTATTATTATTAGTGAAGTTGAACATTAACTATGAAATATTTTTGTGTTGGCATGAGACAGTATACAAAATATTATGTATTTATGAACAGAACAAAAGAATTAGAGATAGATTCTGATTTATTAGGTTTCACAAGTAGCATAGAGTTGTGGTTTATTATTTGCCATTAGATACGTAATGAAATATCTACTTTTGCATGAGTTCTGAACAAGAATGTGCCATGTCTTTGTTCTAAGATGCTGATCTAAGATCGTAAAATCATAGAATCATGGAATCATAGAATGATTTGGCTTCAAAGGGACCTTCAAATGTCATCTAACACAATCCTCCCTGCAGTGAGTCAGGGCATTTTCAGCTAGATCAGGTAGCTCAGATTACAGTCCATACTAATCATGAACGTTTCCAGGGATGGGGTATCTATCACCTCTCTGGGCAACCTGTGCCAGTGTTTCACCACCCTCACAGCAAGAGATTTCTTCCTTAGATGTAGTCTAAATCTACTCTCATTTAGTTTAAACCATTACCCCTTGTCCTGTCACAACAGGCCCTGCCAAAAAGACTTTCCCCATCTTTCTTATAAGCTCCCTTTTAAGTACTGTAAGGCCTCAATAAGGTCTTCCCGGAGCCTTCTCTTCTCCAGGCTGAACAACCTCAACTCTCTCAGCCTGTCCTCACGGCAGAGGTGTTCCATTTCTCTCACCATTTTTGTGGCCCTCCTCTGGACCTGCTCCTACAGGTTCATGTCTTTCTTTGCTGAGGACACCATGTGAGGTCTCACCAGTGTGAAGTAGAGAGAAAGAATCATCTCCCTTGTCCTGCTGGCCACACGTCTTTTGATGCAGCCCAGGATACAGTTGGCCTTCAGGGTTGCAAGTGCACGTTGCCACCTCATGTCCAGCCTTTCATCCACCAGTACCCCCAAGTCCTTATCCACAGGGCTGCTCTCAATCCCTTGACTGGCCATCCTGTATTGACAGCAGGAGTTGCCCCAACTCAGGTGCAGGACCTTGCACTTGGCCTTGTTGAACTTCATGAGGTTCACACAGGCCCTCTCCTCCAGCTTGTCCAGGTACAGGATGTTCTAAGAACACTGATCTAAGATGTTGCTGTGTTCAGGATGTTGTTCTTTGTTGGTGAGAAAGAATTTCTATCATGTCTAGTACAAGTCACAGAGAGATTCAGGAAAGCTTATTTTGTTTATGTTACTCTGTAACTTGTCAGTAGTAAAGATGCTTTATTCACCTGCTGCCAGAAGCTTTTATTTTGTGCATTTATTCCAAATACAGTGTCATATGCCTGCTGAAGAGAGGATATCCTTCTGAAGATTGAAAACATAATGGAATTTTGCATCTACTTACTGGGAAAGAAGACAAATGTGAGCACAGACAGAAGCTCAGAGCAAAACCTGAATTAATGTGGTCATCTGTAACTTCAGACAACGATAAATAAACCAAGGAGTAGAGCAAAACTAAAACTAAAACTATAACACAGGGTCCTTAATCAGAAAGATGTTCACGTTACTATGAAGCACGTGGGACAGACAAAAGCAGATGTTATTGTGAAAGCATTATCTTCATTGTTGTGTGGCTATTCATAACATCTGCTTTTTTAAACCAAGGCATATGTTGAAACCATGGTCCTGCTAAACTAGTATTTCTTCAACAATACTGTTTATTGTTTAGATATTTCAGTTTCACTGGTAAGGATGGTAAAGATGATGACACTGATAAGTTATTGCTGAGCTGTATCATTCAGCTTTGCAACTTCTGTGATGTCCTGACAGTCAAAGTTACGGGACTGTCTCCTTTGGACTTCAAGACAGAAAAACCCCATTCAGCATCATATTTGATTTTTATTTTAGCTGCTATATTAGTACAACTGTATACAACGGGAACTACATGATGATAACTCACATGAACTCTGTGTCACAGTTAGAACCATCACAGCTGATAAACTCATAATAAAAACAGGGATTCACCCAGAAGCATCATCAAGCAAGACTAAGTACACAAATTGCTGTTTAGACTCTGAAACATAACATCAGTAGTCTTCATAAAAATTTGGAAGTGCAGTAGTCTGTTCTTTAAAAGCCAAAGCTGTTGATAAAAAGGAAAACAAAAAAAATTCTTCTGAAATGGCCACCATCACTTCCTTCTGCCTTTGTGAAGTCTTGAATACTTGGTACATAGTGTTGGAAGCCTCAAGGTCACCATTCGATGCAGCTTTTCCCAAGGAAATAGTTATCTTTTTTTTTCCCTAAAATTTTTCTACAAAATGAAAGAATCTTGGATAGGAAGATACATTTAAACCATGGGAAATCACTGAAAAATAACTAAGAAAGATTGTCTATGTGTTCCTTGAACTGTCTTATGAAGAAGTGAAGAGAGATAAAGGGCTGCAGATGTCAATACTGGATCTGAGAGTTGTACGTGTCGCCATGGAAGCCAGGAACACACCTTCCACACTATAGTTGATGATTAAGGCAGCCATTGAATATTTTGTATCAAAAATAGTGTGGTCAGTAGGACTAGGGAAGTTACTCAGCAATTATGAGACCGCACCTCAAATCCTGTGTCCAATTTTGGGCCCCTCTCTACAAGAAAGACATTTAGGTGCTGGAGCATGCACAGAGAAGGATGATGAAGCTGGTGAAGGATCTAGAGCACAAGGCACGTCTGAGGGAACTGGGGTTATTTAGCGTGGAGAAAAGGACACTGAGGGGAGACCTTATCACACTCTACCACTACCTGAAAGGAGATTGTAGCAAGGTCAGTCTGTTCTCCCCTTCAACAAGATATAGATTGAGAGGGAAAGGTCTCAGAGCTGGATATTACGAAAGATTTCTTCACTGGAAGAGTCATCAAGCATTGAAATAGGCTTCCCAGGGAAGTGTTGAGGTCACCATTCTTGGTGGGGTTTAAAAGATGTGTAGATGTGGTGCTGAAGGACATGTTTTAGTGGTGGACTTGGCAGTGTTAAGTTTGTGCTTGGACTCAATGAACTTAAAGGTCTTTTCCATACTAAATAATTCTATGATACTATTATTCTATGTCGTTCAAGAAGTGATCTCAAAGAAGTCTCTTCAAGTGATGCAAAATAATGTTACTACTAATAGTCTGCTAATTGCCTGAATAGCATTTAAGAGAATTTGTAGAGCTCAGAAGTGTATTATGAATGCTCAGGCAGCAGGGTTATACTGTTGCCTGAAATCAACAGCAGGTTCCCACTCTTGCTGGGAAAGAGACTTCGCAAACCCCAGTTTAGTCTATTTCTATTAGTGGTTAATGATCAAAGGTCTACATTTATGAAGGCCTCCGTGTTCATAGAGAAATAAATTGAGGGAAGTGCCTCCAATTTTGATTTCCTGATACTATTTCCTGATACTGGAATTACCCAGTGTTTCAAGAATATCTTTTCCAATATCCCAGCTGTTGCACATGCTTTGATGATATCCTGGATATGAAGGAATTTTTTTAATTTTAAAATTTATTTTTTTCCACTACCGCTTTCTGGCACTACAAATCTTCTTTCCTCCTTTTTGACAAGATCCACATGTACCATCAAGAAAGTCAAAGTATTAGTGATGCAAGTTCCTATGATTATCACTTATAATCCATGGAATTGATTGCTGATGACTGTGTTGTATTAATATAAACATTGATGCCATTCTCACCCATGAATGGTAAGACTTAATGTGAGAATGAATCTTCTATCATTTTCTATTCTTGAATTTCAACGGTGTTTGAATGAAGATTTGCATAAAATACCAATGCTTTCTCTAGTTGCTGGAATCAGTGTATTCTGTATTTATATTTTTACCTCTTTCTGGTTTTTTTTTAAAGTGCCTGAAAACAATCAAAACATTCATTCGTATCCCAATACATAAAGGGATGGAAGGTTATGCTAAGTGCTTATGATTAAGTACTTGTTTAGAAATCAGTGAAGTGCATTCTCAGGGACAACACACTGATTCAAAAGTGATTTTCTGTGTTATACATAATTCAGTGCCATTGCTGGCTGAATTCTTCATGTTAACATCCTTCGTTGACACACTTCTTCAGGCTGATCTTACTAAATTAATCAATGCCAGAGTTTAGCATCTGCATATGTTTTCAACATGTGGTCATGTGATCACGATTTGTCTTCTCATAACTGGTGTCTGTTATGGGGAAATCACACTGTGACTACTGAAGGAAGTCACATCTCCACTATGTGAAGCACATCCAGCATGAAAGTATAGGTGAACAGTTTTGGTAGGGTTGGTGTCTAAATAATAAACATTTTCATGTTCCTCATCTGTCAGCGTGTCTAAGCGTACAACTCATTATTGGACTCTAAGTAGGAAGACTACTTAGATGTGGAGGATGGGGTGATATTCAATCAATGTAGGCCTATCATTAACTTATGATTTTGTATTTTTTTCATGTATTGTTTATTCTTAGTCCAGAAATAATTTACAGCATGCATTATTCCTCTCTCCATTCACACACTTACAGCCAGCAAATAAAATAGATTCCGGTTTGTAGTTTTGTTATTCATGTTGCCTACAAAACAGAGGTTGTATTCACCTACCAACTGCTACACTTCTGTGTATTCTACCTCAGAAATGCAAAATGGGTGTAGTCACCCCAGACTCCATTTAATCAATGGAAGGATATGCAAGGGAGATGATACAAGTGTGTGGCAATTACTGCTTCTACATCATAGCTATGTGGTCACCTACTGGTTTAATGGCAGTTGTAAGTAACCTTAATGCAACAGCTTGTCCTTGTGAAGTGGTTGTATAAATATTGATGTGATTTCTAAGCCATAACGCATATACACTTTTTAAAATTAAATGTACATGCTACATGTGTGCTGATACTGAAATACATTTATTATAAGGTTAGCTGCTAAAAGTCTATTATTGTAATTCTCTGTGGCTCAGTTAATTCCAGTCATTTTAGCTCAAGCTGCAGTAATCTAAGACAGAGGTAAAATTCAGGTCAGAGGATTCTGAGTGAACTGTAAAACATCATATACCATTCACTTTACAATTAACTCAACTTCCTTTGTGTTGGAAGAGCTAAGTTAGCTCTGACTCTTTGGACAGAAATCACTGACCTATTTAATAGTGTGAGATGAACTGGAACCACCTGTTGTTCTTGTTTTGGTTTTTAACCTTGTTCTATTAGATTTATGCCTATAGAACCTTGTACTTTAATTCAGTGTTCTTGTAGTTTCATGTACTGTTTCTGTTTTTAAGTTCCATCTTGAAAGAATATTAATGTTAAAGATTTCCAGGGAAGGTGGCAGGGGAAAAGAAGAGCTTAATTCCTTCAGGCTATGTAGGTACCGTGCTATACTTTTTTGCCTTTCTTTGCTTAGCATATCCTTTGTATGCCTTTGAGTGTGAGCTTACAGACATCCTTTTTAACTTGGATCCTAATGTGATTTATGAATTATTTAGAAGTAAATACTTCTGTTATGAAGAAAAGTGAAGGGACTCTGTGACCTACTCTGGTAGAAACAATAGTTAATGCTTTTGGGAATAATACTCCCAATCATTTGTGCTGAAGCCTGTAAAAATTAATACAAACCTTAGATGCATGTGTAGAATGGCTAAAAGACAGAAGGACATGGACCAAAAGTGAGCAAAAGGATTTGTGAAGGTTTAGTCATTTAAGCTAACTGCTCTATACTGTTTCCTCTTCATTACACAGTCACGAGGGCTATTTTATTACCTTGTATTCATTTTACAGCTCGTTCTAGAGCTTTTAGCAAGATTATCCTAAATCACCCACTATACTACCATAGAGGTAAATACAGCTTAAGTCCAAGCAGTTTAAAACACTCTGGAAAGACAGAGAAGATGGAGTAGCAGAAAAAAATAGTAATAAAAAAAATGGTTTCCTAAGACCTCGTAATCATGTTGTACTCTACGTCTCTTGGTACATGGAGGGATTTGATCTCTTCTTGTGGGTCACTCAGAAAGAACTGGAAGTGAAACTTAAGTGACAGAATGTAATTTTAAATTTGCGTACTAGATCCATGATGGGTCCATGGGTCTTGTGCTGCACATGGCTTGTGACTGAGTGCTGCTTCCATCTTCTATTGCTTTTATAGCCAGCAATGGGAGGAGTTTTCTCTCACAAAGAGTGCTGGATAAACCAATTTTCCAGCTTTGGAAGGCAGTGAACTAGCAGGTACTACAAAAACTATCACAAGGTGATACAGAACACAAAAGTATTTCTTTCCCATGTACTAGATAGTGTCATTTATTAACCATAGTCTCTTTCTACTTTAGTTTTAGACAATGACACAATCAAATTTATTTCATATTTCTTATAGCGAATATGACATGGCCCTCCATTAGACTATTACAGATATTCTAGCTTTAAAGTGAATAGCAAATACGAACTAATTTGGAAGAACGAATAAAGAGTTACGAACTTTTCACTTCTAAGTTGGTGATTTGAGATCAAACCAACCCAAAGAAACTGATAGTATTTTCTGACAGAGACAACTAATGTGGTAACTCAGTCCCAGAAACAGCTTATCTGGATTCCTTTGACATTCACTGGCACTGCTGATCTTGGAAGGAAAAAAGACTGAAAGTATCAAAATATGGAGAATTTGGAACTGGATATGAATATGGAGAATAAGCAGCTGGTTTTAATACTGAGTGTTGGTACTTAACAAAATAGGAAAATGTAAGTTACCAGTATTGCTACAACTGAAACTTTTAATTTACTTTATATTTTTCATGCATTAAAAAAGTTTAGAAAGAGAGTAACCGAAAATATTTTCAAACCACAAAATTCGCTCAAGCAACTGAAAGTCCTGTAGTTTCCCAAAAGGTGCAATTTAAACCGTCCTTACTCAAACTGTCTTTTTTTGCGTGTTTATCCCTTTCAAGAACATCTGCTTCGTTATATGATTTAGTATTTCCATACTTATACCATGTTTCAGAATAAAAGATAATTTTTAGGGTTTATGGATGTGGAGGACTATTAGACAAACCATTTTCTCTCTCTCTCACTCTTTTCTTTTCTTTTCACATGGCTTCCACGAGTTTTTGTCTATCCCCAAAGACAAGTCTCTAGTTGAAGAAATACAATAGTAGAAATATGATCAAGAGATGTCCGTGCAACATTTCTAAGTGATACAAAAATATGTCAGATAACAAAACCACCAAAGACTTTGATATAATTTCCTCAAAGCACGGTCCCTGCAACAGAACAAACTTTTTAAGTCCTTGCCTTTATCCTGGTGTTTTCATTACTTCATTATTTTAAAAAAAATTTTTTTTGGTCCTAAATCAAACATTTCTCAAAAATTGGTACGAATTTTTTAACCAACTTTCCAGAGAGAAACCTTTTATAACTGTAGAGTGGACCACTGAAGTCATCGGGTATTATCCCAGCGTGTAGCCAACAAAAGGTTGGACTCTTTAGACTTACGTCTTTAGCAGCATTATGTGTTTCTAAAAATTATCTAGGTGCTAAATAAAGTTTTCTAAATTAAATAATCTATTCAAATATTATTTTGATTTCAAATGTTCTCTTACAAACTGCAAAATACTTATATATCTAATTTCTTCCTCCATGAGAAAACTAACACTCTGAAGAAAGATGTCTCTCCCCATCAGTGTCATTATACGCAATGTTAGATTCGAAGTCTGTAAATGGATGAGTTAAAGGTGGTAGATAATACTTATTAGCATGTAAGGCCTATTGACCTTTTAAGGATTCAGAACACTTAATTCAGTTACTTTCATAAATTATTAGTTTAAACACCTACTGTACAGCATCTGAGCTACAGAAACTGATTATGCAAGACATCTTAGTCTGCAGCAAACATGAGGTGAAACAAATTGCTTGATATCTCAGTGACAGGTTTAAACTAGTACATTTTACCTCAAATTGGTCTAAGGACATGAATGTTTGCCTATTATTTTGTCTTTGATGACATGCAGTAACTTGATGAGCTGCAAAAACTTCTGTCTGTGCCCAAAGTCAAGTTAATATCTATGAAGTGAAACCTGAGGGACCATCTCAATTTCCAGTGAGGTTCATGGTCTCTTGAAATGGATCTGAGAAAGAGGAGAAATTTAATAATTATATCAAAAATAATTTTGGTTATTGTGAAACCTTGCTTACAATATCATACAACAATGGCAGGGATGAAGAAAGGAATTTATATAACTGGTATTTCTTGTAAAAAATTACAGAACTATCAAAAACAAACTCTTTGTTCTCTAAATTTAATACTCCCTTTTTGCTAGCTACTTGTATGTATGCCTAAGGCTATGAATTATCTTGAGCAGTCCCACATACATACTGGGTCCACTCATCCGGCACTAGTATCCCTTTATTTAGCAAACATATAAAGTAGTTTTAGAGAAATGTTTCCTCTATGTGCATTTTCCTATTATATAAGTATGCATGTATGTATGCATATACGCACTGTTGTATACATATATAAATGTACAACTATATAAACTAATATATTTGTGTATATAGATTATTTCTCTTTGGAAACTAAACATTGCTTTTATTGTTACTGCAGCATAAACAAACTAACACTTCATAAAATAAGACGTATCTGCTGAATACTGTAGTGTGTTACTGCAGTAACTTGCCTTGTGACCTGTAGTAGATTCAAGGATGGGCAAACGAGTCTGGGAATAGCTCTGCATAAAGGATGAGATGGTAAATAGAAAACCAAAAGTTATATGAGCTAAACCTTAACAGATCTTCTTAGATTACACTTTCAACTAGATGATTCTTCTTCCCTATTTTAGATGTCTGTTGAATCACCCTCTTTCTAGGATTCTCAGTTGACTAGCCTGACATAGAGTACATGTGTGTCTCAATTCATATCATGTTGCAACATCACTAAGCATTCATCTTTCCTGGAGAAGTCCTCAGGTGAGATCCAGTTCCAGATTATCTCATCTGGACGTATGCATATGTAGGTCATGTCAGGTCAACACTGTCAAGAAGAAATACCAGTTTACCCTGAAGGATCAGGTCTGGTGAGGCAATCCCATAGCACCATTCCTCTGCTTGAACATAGACAGCCTCTTTGTAACTTTTGAGTAGAACAATGATACTTCTACCAGACATACCTGTGTCTCCTCTGCAACTTGCATCATATCTGCCAGCTCATTCCAGAATTTAGGATACCATAAGGCATCCTAAATGATACTAGATACCTAAGTTTAAGCATATTATTTTATTTTGTTTGTGGCTTATCAGCTGAATCACCATTCATGTTTCATTGACTTAGTTGTTTAGAAATATCAATGAATGTAAATAAGACTTAAATATGGATATCTACAATTAGATACCTCAATTTTAAGTGTCTGGGGACTGGATCAAAAAAAAAAGACTGAAACAGACCCTGAATATCACCTGAAATGAGATAAAGTATCTGCAATCCATATGGGTTGACAGATATATCTTATGACCTCTGAAGTCCTAAGTACTTTTAAGTGAACTGAATTACACCTTAAGGCTCAAACTGAAATTCAGATCTCATGTAATTTTCATGAAATGTAAAAACAATTTGGACATCTTTAATAGATAGCTACAGATTTGTCTTCTCTGTCACAATAAAGAGTTAGGTTGAAACCAGAGTTAAGATTAAGTGCCTTCCATGAAGCTGAAACGAGTTATTCTCTTCAATTTGGAAATATGATTGATATTTCATTCTGTTAATTTATAGAGACATCCTAGTAACTAATATTTCTGTGATACATTTTTAAAGTTAATTATTTTCTTGGGAAAATGCATTAAATCCTGCAGTGCAAATTAAACTCCTGATCCTCCTTGTATGTGATAAAGTAATGTTTTCCAGGAAGTTCAGAGCCAAAAAGTGAGCTTAAAGTAGCAGGTGTAGAACTCTAGAAGTAGGCAGTTCTCCAGCAGCAGTATGTACGATAATTGCTCAAATTGCCCTAAGATATTTTGTTAGTGTAATCTGTTTACATATTCCCTCTTTCTAATATTTACACTGATAAGAGCTTCAGAGATGTGCATAATTATTCTCTGTGGAAATAATCAAGATAATTAATATACTTATTTGAAAATATGCAAAAACGCATTGAAAAATGTTTCACTAATCATCCTACCCTGATTTTACAGATAAATAATGTATAATAGGCCCAGTTCTGCCTGCTTTGAAATCTGTGGGCATTTTGCCACTAAATGCAATAGAAACAGCATCAGGTCCACTATGAATATTTGAATAATATGTTGAAAGTTAAACAGTAAGTATTCTTTAAAACTAAGAAAACGCTGTATGGTATTTCCAATAGAGAAAGTGAAAAAAAAAAGAAAGAAAGAAAAGAAAGAAAAGAAAGAAAAGAAAGAAAAGAAAGAAAAGAAAGAAAAGAAAGAAAGGAAAGAAAGGAAAGAAAAGAAAGAAAAGAAAGAAAAAACTATGTAATCTCCATTTTTACTCTAATAGTCCCTTTTTCCATGTTACTGGATTGATCTTGATTTGCTTTTTACATTAAGATTTAAAGCTATTTTCATCTTCTGAGAACTTGAAGGTAAATTAACAAAATATTTAGTTTTATTTAATTAATCTGATTGTATTCTTGAAGCTGGAATAAATGTGGAATTAATTTTATTTGCTGAGCGTGCTATGCTTTTTGCTCTATATTTTCTCTGCAAAGGGGGTTACATATTTTCCAAATTCAAGAGTAGGCTTCTATAGCTCCTTCTTCATCTCTTGTCTTGCTTCCTGCTAATTCTTTAATAAATTTTCTTTTACTCATTGTCATAGTCTTGTTTCTGGGCTTAGTTATGCTAATTGCAACAGGAATGACTTTTCACCTATTACAAATAATGACTGATTATATGTTCCTCAGATGTTCTAATAACTTGGGTGATCTTATATTTTAAAAATAATTTTTCTAATATTTCTTAGCAAGACTGAGTAACGGAGACACTTAAGAAGGAGGCTGATATGAAGTAATGATATATTTATTCCTTTTGCCAGCATTGTATCTTTTAACGAAAGGAACACTCAGGCCCTGAACACACAGCTTACCTTCACAGCTTCAAAAACTGTGACAACACCTGTGTTTGTTTAATATTGGAAAAGTCAGAACTTTGTCCTTGTTTCAAGTGGGGTTTTTTGTCTTTGGAATAGGCACACGAACACTGAAGTGTAGTACAACGTACAGAGACTATCAAGTATGATGAGAAAGTACTCCGTTCTTCAGCTGTGCCATTATTTAGCAGAATCAGTTCACTGACTGTTCACATAAGTAAATCTCGTCCATGTCTGCTGGAGTATTGAAATATGTCAAGAAAAACGTCCTCAGTCCCAGCAGGAGCACAACTTAAAAAGTCTGTCTGCTCTTTCTGATCTTACTCACTCTCCTACTCTTAGACAGGTATACACAAAAGCGTATACAAACATACATGTATTGGGCAACCGTATTTGTTCTTTTTCAAAGTAGTATGGAGTTTTCCCTTGTGAAGTCAAATATTTCACAGTATTCTGGTATCTGTGGATTTTCTACACACATGTATTGAAAATATTATGGCAATCTAGAATTTCTAAAATCATTTTAAAAATCATAAGAATTCTATACCATTATTTTCAGTGTCTCTGTACTCTGGTAGAATACAAAGTCCCCCTTTGATATCAAGGATCACAGTATAAAAATATTTTAAAACACTCTTTTTCATTGTTTACATGGACATGGACTCTTGAAAATTATACCTTTTACTATTTGTATTTGCCACTTAAATGTGATTCATAGAATAGTCTGCTATACTTTCGAGGTGACTTTCATGGTCAAATCAATGATGAACAATAAACTGTAGAAGGAAACGTGGTGCCTTTATCTTCCTTTAGATGCTGTTACTGTTCCAGTCCTTCATATTAAATGTGCAGTGGCTGCTTATGGTACCACCAGTGAAAAAAGTTATATTGGTTTTCTCTTTGTATCAACCGCTTGTGGCAATTGACTGATATTTTGTTATAAGCTCTTGCCACATTATTTAAGCTAATGAAATTTCCTATGTATTTTACAAAAAAAACTTAATACAGATTTCTCCCATATTGTATTTCAATGTATCTTTTTTTCTTTTTTTGCTTCATGTAAACAGTGCAAGCATTTGGCTTTTGGATTAGTAAATCCAATGAGGTTTCATTTTCACAAAGTAGTCATTACACAGATAGAATCCTCACCATTACTTTTGCAAAGTTATAGGTATGCTGTATATCCTTAGGACATCATTGACAATAGGAAAAAAAATTAAAACCTGTTGTATATATCCATCTCTGCTGGCTTGATTTTACCTTTCACTGGATCACAGTCAGGAAGCGCTACTTTGCATCCTCTTTTTGCTTGTTAATGGTAATAGCGATGTAGATACAAAAATGACAAGGAAACAAAAAAAACATTACCATGATTACACTATTCATAACTTCAGCCATATCTATAAACTTCATAATATTTGGTGTCTAAACTCATTTCAAGTTAGTTTGTTTGTTTGCGTATTTTTGTTGGTTTTTCCCTTACACTTAATTCCTCTTTTTTTTCTTTTTTTTCTTTTGACCTTTACTGTTTTCTACCTGGTTTTACTTATTTACTTTGTCCTTAGCTTTTGTTTTTCTGCCTTCTCTGCTTCTTTGTGTTGTTTCTGTCATCTCTTGCCCCTGTTAAGGTAGCCTTGTCCATTCCACCTTGTTCAACATATCCACTCTGTACAGAGGAATTTTTTTCTATTTCTTTAGTGCCTTCCTCTTATTTTCTGCATAAAAATAATTTTTTCAGTGTTTCTAGATACGCAGAAACTACTGATTCATTCTGTTCTTTTCCTTTCATCTTGGTAGAACAGGTTTCCTATTTGGTTTCCTTCACCCATTGTTATGTTCATGTATTTTTCCAGTTAGCAACAGTGACTTAGTCAACTAGGCAGTTTGACTATGTTCTGCTGACCGCTTGGGGCTCTTTGAGATTCAAGGAGAATGTTCCAAAGCTTGTTCCACAGTTGTCTGGCAGTCCAAATTGCTAGTCATGCTTAAAACAGATTGTTTTGGAAGGGTTGAATTCTATCAAAACAAGCACATGTGCAACAACCTAGTAGTCTGTGTACTTTGTCCACAAAAGGAACTCCAGGGGCAGGATTCAGTTGCCTAAACACGGAACTTGAGAACTAGTTGAAATTTCCTACAGTACTCTGTCTTGACAGAGGCTCTTCCACAAGGGCACTGGTCTCCTATAGACTCCCTAGCACATCTCCCAGAACCAAATGGTTGTCTCGGATGACCAAGGACATTTTAAGCAGCACCAGAAATCTATTTTGAGGGAAGTGATAGATCCTTCATTCTAAGTGGATCGCGTTACCAATTCAGATAATGCTGTCCAACCACCTACAGAAGAAGCATCTATGTGTGATCAGCGTCCAGGCTCCCTCAGAAGTAAAAGGAAATTTTGTCAATACTTTTGCAGGAGACAAAAAAGCTATTCATGTTGTCCAAATGTAGAGACTTAAAATTTTAAGATTAACAGTTCTCTTGACCCCACAGACCATTTTGCTTGGGGACTTCAGCTCTGCAATACCAGAGTTTCGGCTATGCCAGTCTGTGGCTGGAGGCATGCTAAGTTCCAGGTCTTTGATATTGTTAGTAATGAGTTACAAACTAGGATCTAAACTCCCTCTGACTCTGTCTATGAGTTTGTTTCCTG
>NW_010412106.1:0-19349 GCF_000710305.1 Buceros rhinoceros silvestris | reverse complement strand
TGGGTGCTGTTGCCTTCCTAAAAACTGAAGTACTGTGTATCAATGATTCCGAAGGCTCTAGATACACAGGTACCTGTCAAAATTATCAGGGACATATCTAAAGAGATAGGTGTCAGTTGTCGTAGAGTTGTGTGCAGAAATGCGCTTAGGCACCTAGTTCTGTTGCACACACCAATTATACCATCTGTTCAATCTAGACAAAGTATTTCTGACAAAGATCGAATTTGAACAGTTTCTTAAGACAGTAACCGTTTAACAGTAGTTTTTATCAGATGACAGCCCATCTTTCCATCCATTTGAGACTTCTCTGTCTATTTAATCTCTTTCAGTGTATTTTCTACTTGTGGAGAAATGTTTGTATGAATTCATATACAACTAGTTGATTTATTGCATGAGTGTATGTATGGGTGCATGTGGGTGCCCTGTGGCACCTACCTACCTTTGAAGTAGTTATGAAGGGAAAGATAAGAAAACAAGTTATTTTTATTATTAAATTAATTTCCTAGTCACTCTTTACATGTCTTCTTGATGTTAAATACTCCATTTCCAGATTTTTTTTATAGTATTCACCTATAATTGATTTCCAATACAGTTATTGTGATACTTGAAATTGCTTGGAGAGGATGCTGTCATGAATCTTTGAACCATTTTTCAACCTGCAAGTTAATATCAAGTGTGTAGTCAAATTTAACAACAGGCTAAACTAATCAGCTGTGCAATTTTATTCTAAACCAAAAATTTCAAAATATATGGTTTTGCTTTCTACTCTTAGCTGTAGACATCAGAGGTGTGAATTCACAGTGTTCATCTACAGAAATCAAGGACAATGTGAACTGCTTGTTGTTTTCCTCCACACCATTAGCATCTGCAATTACTGAGACAGCAAATGAAAGAGGAGAGAAAAAGAAATCAAAGAAAAAAAATTGTCGTTCCTGTCAGTGAGAAGAGTTTACATTTCAAAAGAACATTTTTCTAACTTGTGTATGAAAGGATTCTTACAGAATGTACTATCAAAATGCGATTTAAACTTCTGACAGCAGGACAGATAATACTGATTTTTGTCGTATGACTCTTATTATAAGGAATTTTGAGAAAATAATGGATTTTTCTGCAGTTGATTCAAGCGATCTCTCTTTTCTTTCTTTCCTTTCTTTTTTTCCCTTTTTTTTTAACCCTGGGAAATGAAACAAAGATGATCGATTTTGGAAAGAAGGAATTAATTGTATATTTATATTATATGCAATTAGACATTTTCCATGGTATTTTTAAAAAAATAAAGAAGAAACCGAAGAAGTTTTTTCAACATATACAAAGCTCTAAACAGTATTTTTATGTAAATACAATGGAAACTGTTAAACAAAAGTTTCAAAAGCAGAAAATTTCATCAGGAAAATCTATGGATATATTTTAATTCTTTGCATCCTTAGTTAAAAAACATGTCAGCTTAATCATGCCAAATTTGAGGAAAAGCAGATAGGCAAGATACTAACTATAAAAATTAGGACAGCGTATCAGGATGGGAGTAATGTAGTGCTCTTTTAAATGGGGAACTGCACAATCTAACGGTGCAACGTAGGGAGTACAACCATGAATACTAAGAGGTCAAATCCCACCCTGGATTACAGTGTCTGGAAGGAAGAGAAAGAAATAAATTAACAGCATGTAGACAAGAGCAAGATTACTCATGAGACAAAGATGCATGACACATGATAAAAGATAACACCACTCAAATATTCCACAGTACATTTACTGTTATTTAAGAAGTCTTTGGTGCTTAGAACCAAGAAATAGTGAACCATGGGGAAAGAAGGGGGAAAAGTGGGAGGGAGTTATATTCACAAGCAGGAGTCCATCTTAAAGAAGGTGTTTGTACCTCTTCACAGAACCACGTGACACAGAATATGTGTCTTACCGCATTAATGTAACAGTAAAAACAAGCGGTCTAATAATAAATGTGAGGACCCTGTTTAATGCATGGGACATATTGCTACACCTGATAGAAATTTAAAGATCTGCAGATTCTATAAAGTCCAAGCCTCTTATGGAAGTAGATCAAAATGTAGCTTTCAAAACAAAAAATTCATTTGTAATGCTGGCAGGAAGACTGGATATTACCAGTTTAGCACCAAGTGGCCTGACAGCCACTGTCAAAAATTATTCTGGCACTAAATGAATGGAAGCATCTATGTGTGTGTGAAAAATTACCCTTCTCAGTGAACTGCTTCATATCAGAGAGCAATGGATCTAGGACTTGAGAGGTAAATGGTCTTGTCTGATGATGGGTTAAAAACATCAGAGGCAAAACTTCAAGGAATAACTACAAAACCCAAGGATTCTTATAGTGATCTTCCTTGGTGATAAAAACTAACAAACAAAAAAACCGCAACCATGAAGAGAAACAGGAAGACAAGAAGATTAAGACTTCTGCAGTAACAAAGCTAATTGAGGAGTTCCAGGCTACTGCTACATTTTAATTTGAAGTTATCCATAATCGAGAGCTTTTCTGTGGAAGCTGTGGTTATTGTTTCAAGTAAAATATAAGAATCTGAATGGAAAGCTCGAAGTATTTGCTTCCAGAGATTTCTGAGACACTCTGAAGAAACAGTCCTTAATAGAAACAGTTATTACTCAGTTATGACTGAAAAATTTTAAGGAAAATATAATTCATCCACATCAGCGTTCTGAGTCAACTGGTAAAAATACTGGGACCAAAGATAAGCATTCTTCTCCACCCAGCAGAAAAACTTGAGAGACTTGTCTTGATTTTAGTGGATAAGTGTTATGACATTTCTTATAGACCATCAATAAAACATGCCAGTGTGGGTACATTCTCCTTGTCCTTGGCAAACACACAAAAGGAAATACTAAATGCAGATTTTCTTCCTGAGATATTATTCTGATAGAAAAAAAATTGTTCTGTAAGTGAGGAAAGAAGTTGTTTTTACTCTGGAAGAATGTTTTACTTTTTGAGACTTAATGCATGACCAATGAAGATATTACGGACTAATATCATATAGATTCAGCATATTGGAAATACACATTGAAAAAGTCTCTTCCTCTGGACTAAGAGAGTAATTTCACCGAAAAAGATGTCAATGGAATCATATGAGTAGCAGAAGAATTTTTAAAAAAACAAAACAAAACAAAAACCAACCAGAAGTCATTTTTGTTGGATATTTTAAAACTGAAATATAGAAATTAAAGTAGTCAGTAAGCTTATGTCTAGGCTTTTCTGCTGGGTGAACCTATAAATGCTGAGGATTTCTCTCTTCTCCAGATTGGGTATTGGCTTTACTCCTGGAGTAACTCCCGTTTAACAAGATTCTTACTTGTAGAAATCAATGTGGAATGCTTGTACAGACATTCATTTTTCTGTGAATAACTAAGAATTTGTGGTTTCCACAGTTAATCTCTATGCACAAATTAGCACCACTCAGCTGTTAGTTGGAAAATGACTATCGTTCACATGAAGAAGAGTAATCTGACACGATAACAAGGAATTAATCCAGTCACTGTAATTGAGAAATACAACCAGCTTAAATCACTGTTTTCTGATGTTCTTGCTTTCTAATTAGGGGCACTTTCAAGATGAGTTTGGCAAAGAATTGATTGGTGTACAGTTGTCTAGATAGAAAATCAGGTGAGCTGGGTACCTACTAAAAAATTATACCATTGTAGTAAGAAGGACAATTTCTTCAGCAGAAATATTTACAGGATGTGTCTCTGAATGATATGGAATCAGATACTCTTCTGGAAAGTTCTGTGAATGATGGTTGCTTTCTAAGCCTGAAAAAGGATAGGAACACATGCCCATACGGATTTTTTCCTCCTCCCATCCAAATGGATTATAGTGTCATGGATGGTGTTCTTCCAAGATAGAGGTCAGTTTTATACTTGGTGTCATTCTTGCATGAAGCATTGCCAAGGAAATACGACACTTTCTCCATTTTGCCTTTTCCATTCCCAACGAGAAAAATTTTGGTATTTTGGATCTCAGCTGGGATTTCACTAGTCATCTCTCTTTTGTCACATGTTGCACTATTATTTTATTCTTTTATGCTGCTATTAGCTATTTTATTATTTTAACATTACTATTACTTTACTTCAGACTTTAATAAACAATCTAGGATTGATAAATGATAAATTTAGCTAATCTTTTGCTCCCCAAAAAAGTCTTGGCTGCTGAAATGAGCAAGAGATTGCTCCACATTATGCATCAGTGCATCCAGTCTTACCTCTTCTGCTGATAGTCTCACAATTCTTTGCCTACCTCTGATTTTAGTTCAGCCTGTATATATAGTCTGAAACCTTTCTTTTGTTCTGGGAAATTTTGCGGTGGAAACTCTGCAGGATCTGTAAATACATTGCCAAATAGTTTGGTTCAGGGTGACTTCAGTCATAGTTTCAAAGCTTTACTGAATTTCCACTTAGCCAAAGAACAGGAACACACACATTTTAATTCTAGCTCAGCATTTAAGTTTTGAAACTGAGAAGTATATTCACAACACGGACATTTCTTGGCTTATAATTGCATCCAGTTAGAACCTTGTAATATTGGGACAGGTGATTTTCATAAGCAAAATGTTTTGTACAAAGCAATTATTAACATCTCTGGGCAAGATGAAACTCATCATTATTTTAATGTGAACCTTATAGGAAATTATCACTGAAACTGGATTGCCCTGACTGCTGTAAAGTGTTGTGGGAATCACAGGCTCATTTTATTTTGGGAGTAACTGTTTAGTGAGACATGTTTACATCATGCTGAATTGCTGTGCCTTTACTCTGAACAGTAAGACTACTTCAGCTCAGCACAGGTGCTGTACATGATATGTTATACCCTAAGAATTTTTCCGAAAAAACCCTGAAGGACTAAAAATAGTGGTAGTAAAAACTAAATAGAAAACAAGGAAAGAAAACAAGAGCTAAACCAGTTGGTTATATAGCTCAGAGGGGATTAGAGAAATTAGGAGAATATTTAGCTATTCACAAACATAATAATTTAATTTAATAATTTAATGCATAAATATATATGCACATAGAATTACTTTTATATGCACATGCATGTGCAGACATGTATGTGTGTCTATCAGTCAAATATAAAGATACTGGCGCTCACAGAGATCTGTGTGCACCAGTATTGTTGTGCAGACTGCACGGAAGATTAATTCCTCACCAACTGCAAAAAATTAGGAGTGATCTTGATTCAAGCAAGAACATGTGCGTGTGTATATATACAAGTGTATATAGCATATATACATATATATAGTAAAGTGCATACATTACATAGAAGATCCATGAAAACTAATAAGGAAAGGGTTGCAACTGGGGCAATATTTGTTGCCGCTTAGGAGCATGATTTAATTTCTAAACTTTACCCTTCCTTGAAGGAAAAACGTGTACCTGTCTGAAGTTTGTTGTGCTATAGGATGCCTCAAACTGAAGTAAGCAATAACCTCCTCCAACAGCAGTGCAATTGTGATGGGTTCACCTTGGCTAACGGCCTAATGCTCTGCTCACTTGCTCCTTTCCCTCAGTGAGATGAGAGGAGAAAATAAGATGAACAGGAACAAGAAAAATTGTCAGTCAGGGTAAGGGCAGTGAGATTACTTACCAGCTATCATCACAGGCTGACCTTGGCCTGTTGTCAGACTCCCATCCAGCTGCTCTCTCACTCTCCTCAGGAATAGCCTGTGGGTCAAGATAAAGACAGGGAGATCACTTACCAACTATCATCATGGGCAGAAGAGACTTGATTTGATGAAAATTAATTTAACTTATTGCCAATTAAAAATACAGTAGGATGGTGTGCTGGTTTTGGCTTGGATAGAGTTAATTTTCTTCACAGTAGCTTGTATGAGGCTATGTTTTGGATTTGCGCTGAAAAGTGTTGATAACACAAGAATCTTTCCATTATTTCTGAGCAGTGCATGCACAGTAACAATGCCTTTTCTGTTTCTCATTCCACTTTTCCATCAAGTAGTCTGGGGCTGCACAAGGTGCTGGGAGGGGAGACAGTGGGGACAGCTGACCCCAACTGACCAAGGGGATATTCCATACCATATGATGTCATGCTCAGCATATAAAGCTGGGGGAAGAAGTAAGGGGGACTTAGGAGTTATAGTGTTTGTCTTCCCAAGTAATCACCACACATGAGGGAGCCCTGCTTTCCTGAGATGGTTGAACACCTGCCTGCTAACGGGAAGTGGTGAATGAATTCCCTGTTTTGATTTGCTTGTGCACACTATTTTTGCTTTATCTATTAAACTGCCTTTATCTCAACCCGCAAGTTTTCTCAATTTTACTCTTCTGATTCTCTCTCCCATCCCACTACAGGGGGGTGGGGCGGTGGTGGTGTTGTGTGCTGCTTAGCTACTGGCTGAGCTTAATCCACAACAGATGGTGGGAATCAGAAGCAAAACCTAGAACACCTTCTCCTCACCCCCACCTCTTTTTTTCCCAGGCTCAACTTCTCTCCTTCATTCTCCACTTTTCTACATACTTCTCCCCCAAGTGTTGCAGAGAGATTAGGGAATGGGGTCAGTTCATAATGGCTACTCTCTGCTGTTCCGTTATCCTCACGCTTTTCCCCTGCTCCACTGTGGGTCCTTTCCATGGGCTGCAGTTTCTGTCAGGAAAATCTGCTCCAATGTGGCATCCTCCACAGGATGAATTTACCTCAGGGAGGATCTGCTTAGCCCACTGTGGTCTCTTCACAGCCTGCAGGGGAATCTCTGCTCCAGCACACAGAGCACCTCCTCCCCCAATTTTCTTCTCTCACCTTAGTGTTCACACTGCTGTTTCTTACTCTCTTTTTGTACCTTTTCCCCCTCTCTGTTCAGCGTTTCTTTCTTTTTTTTTTTTTTTTTCTCTTTCTTTAATACATTTTCCCAGAGCCACCACCACCTTGGCTGAGGGGCTCAGATGCCTCCTGTGGTGGGTCCTTTGTAACCAGCTGTGTCCAGCACAGGGCAGCTCCTGACCTCTCCTGACAGAAACAAGCCCTTCAGCCCCACTGCTGCCAAAATTTGGACACCTACACCCAATATAGCAATGCGGAAAGGCAGACTGTTTACAGGTCTCTGTTGTGACAATTCTCCTCATCCAGAAAAGTGAAGTCAGAAACCAGGCTTTCCTTCAGGGCACAAACCTAGATTTTGTTCCCTACTCCATCTCCTATTTGTTTCCACAAAGCTTGTGAGGAGCCAGTCCTTTTTTGAAATGTCTGAACCTTCACTAAGTTTTCTTGAAATTTATCAAGTGTTAAAGTTAGATTATGTTTTCAAAAGCTTCCTCTGGAATCGAGTATAAAAATACTTTGTGAAAAGATAAAGATTCAGTGTATAATCTTACATCAACTAGGAAAAAAAAAGTAAAAAAAAAAAAGAATTAAGGATATAAGTGCAGTGTTTCACTCATTTTCACTCATTATTACCATTTTCTTTGTATTTATTTTCTTACTTCACTTCCTTTTTCTCTTTTAATAACAAATTTTGAGGTTAGGACATTGTTACCTGTTCAAGAATTTCTATTTCTTAGAGGACAACCTGCAAGTGAAACTCTCTTGTTATTAATGAGTATTGAAATTAGCATTCTTTGTAAAGCTTGTCTTTTACCTAGTACAGCAAAGATACTGGCTGTCCCTTGTTGTCTTTTTTCCTATGAGAAAAAATATATATATATTCAGACCTTCTGTAAATATTTTAAGATTATATTAGTTGCTCAGATACAGACATTAAAAAACTAGACTGTGAAAAATATTTGTAGGATCCTGACAATTCTCAAAAACTAAGATGCAGATATAAAGTCAGGAGCATATTAAAAGCTTGTAAAGGTTTATGAACAGGAAACAAGATTGTTCGAAGAACTGCAAAACCTCTTCTCACTTAGTGTTCATCTTCTTTATGCCTCTGTTCCCAAGAAAATCTTCAAGACTACTTGAAAAACAAGCAAACAAACAGATATCTATGAGGAGAGACTTTCTTTTAGAATGAAACTAAAAGTCAGAGGGAACCTGCAGGATTTGATACAATTCTAACCCTTCAGAAAAAGAAAAACAAAATGTAGTGGTTAGATAACGAGCATTTTTCATGATTCTGAGAAGTTGCTATGGATTTAGAAATACTGAACACTTTAGTAAACATGGGTTTTGTTCAATAACAACATTTAGTTAAAATATTTTCAGGATATGCAGACCCATAAGCCTTTAAAATTTTTGGAGGTTTTTAAAAGTACATTATATTAGAGGAAAATATATATCATGCCAAATCCAACATCCTGAGAGAGGTGAGGTTGCTGCCACTCCATGCCTTCTGGTCCAACCACTCATGAGGCTGAAGGTGTATTTTCACCAGGTACCTGTACAGAGGACACAGAAACACGACGTATTTACAGATTTACACAGATATAGACACCCACATCACTAACACAATCACTGACTGCACCAACAGCCTCATCCTGCTCCCCGCTGTGGCTGAGCAGAGAGATCCAATAGTGGAAATATATCCATGTATGTACAAGGTGGATCCCTCTGTTACGGAAATCAGGACTAAACTCCTTAACACCAATTTAGTATTAAGAAGCAGCATTTCTTTGTTTGCAGCACTGGATGCACGGGGGATAGTTCCACCTATTGTGCATGTCGTACGCTGCCTCAACCAAAGCCTATAGCACCCGATTACACACATACTCATTATTTTTCCCGGAATAGTCATATATAGTCCTTCTATTTCTTGGAACTAATTAACATTTTTGCATAGTCAATATGCGTGCAGCCTGGTCTTGGAGGGGCTTCCATGGTGGTCTCTGGAGGTTCCTAGTGGTTGTTGAAGCGGTGTCTGTTGTTGCCCTTTCCGTGAACTCTGGATTCTTTTTCCCTTGTATGGTTGCGAATTGGCTTCACAGCACAGTTTGCCACAGTTCATTGGGATTTATGCTGGTTTCAACCAGGCTTTAAGATGTTCTTTTTCTTCTTATCTCTACTGTTCCATACTCTCCTTAGGCCTTGTCTCCTCCTTAGGCTTTTCAGTTCCTCCCTATCTCTATTGTACAAGCTAGTATTTACAAGGTAACAACATAACACCTCCGGCTACTGAGTTTAGACCCTTAGTCTGCCCAGTAGCTGTTCTTGGATTCCACTCTTCCCAGCTACGGGCTTCCCAAGACCAAACAGCCAGACAAGTGTAGTGACCAGAAAAATATTTACATTCAACTGGCCTTTTTTTCTCCTTAGCTCTTTGTTTTCCCTCACTTGTTCTTTCCAAAATCACCTAAGACCCTCCATTTCCCTGCTTTTGGTTTCTCCCCTAAACATCCCATAAGTTCTGTGCAATTATGAACTTCTCTTCCCCTGTATCCCATAATGTCTTCTACATCCCTAAATTGCCCAGATGCCTTAGTCTGAAAGGTAATCCAGAGAGTATCTCCTGATGACTCATCTTGATGGGTTTCACACCTGGACAATGAGGCTGATGTCTCTCATGGAACAGCTCTGGGAGGGGGCTGGACAAGAATTTTGGTCACCTTCAGTGAGTCCTTAATAT
The DNA here is from genome assembly GCF_000710305.1 of Buceros rhinoceros silvestris. Lineage (NCBI taxonomy): Eukaryota > Metazoa > Chordata > Aves > Bucerotiformes > Bucerotidae > Buceros > Buceros rhinoceros. The sequence goes on along the minus strand of NW_010412106.1, from coordinate 9,807 downwards.
GGGATCCTGCCGAGCTGATCTTTGAAGATCCCTTCCAACCCAAACCATTCTGTGATTCTGTTACAAGTTAATTACATTCTGTTAGTCAGTCAAGTTAGGCATGAAATGCAGGATTGGCTTTCATCGTGTCCATCTTAATTTCTCACCCTTCACATGCATTCCATTATCTGCCATTGTGCATCTCTGTGCTCCTCTGGTTATGGTAGAGATTGGCCTTCAGCGGATCAATGGCTCACCTGATTTAATGGGCTTCTGAGGAGTCAAGTGAGGGCATTAATTAAGCTCCCTCTCCTGCTGTTGTCTCTCTGAACTCCTTTGTATGTGTGTTGATGAGTTTACGAACTTTCATCACATAACCTTGCATTGCCCCACGCAAAGGTTTAACCAGAGAGGACCACACCATTCTCTCCTTGCACAGTACCCAAAGATCTGTTTTGTGTCCTGGGAGGGTAGCGTTCCTAGAGCAGAAATATAATAATCCAGTTGCCAGATGATCATAAGTGAGGTTCTGGGGCCTCTTCTCTTTCATCTGTATCAATGATCTGGATAAGGGGATCGAGTGCACCCTCAATACATTTGCAGACGACACCAAGTTACGCAGACGAGTCAATCTGCTTGAAGGTCAGGAGGCACTACAAAGGGGTCTGGACAGCATGGATTGGTGGGCTGCGGTCAATGGTATGAAGTTCAATAAGGCCAAATGCTGGGTCCTGCATTTGGGTCACAACTACCCCCTAAAGCATTACAGGCTTGGGGAAGTGTCTGGAAAGCTGCCCAGCGGAAAAGGACTTGGGTGTGTCAGTTGACAGCTGACTGAACATGAGTCAGCAGTGTGCCCAGGTGGCCAAGAAGGCCAACAGCATCCTGCCTTGTATCAGAAACAATGTGGCCAGCAGGAGGAGGGAAGTGATTGTCCCCCTGTACTTGGCAGTGGTGAGGATGCACCTTGAGTAATGTGTTCAGTTTTTTTTCAATGCAAGAAAGACATTGAGGTGCTGGAGCATGTGCAGAGAATGATGATGAAGCTGGTCAAGGGTCTAGAGCACAAGTCTTCTGAGGTAAGTCTGAGGGAACTGGGGTTGTTTAGCCTGGAGAAAAGGAGGCTTGGGGGAGACCTCATCACTCTCTACAACTACCTGAAAGAAATTTGTAGGGAGGTGGTGGTTGGTCTCTTCTCCCAAGTGACAGAAGAAGAGAAAATGGGCTCAAGTTGTGCCAGGGAATATTTAAGGTGGATATTAGGAAAGAACTCTTTACAGAGAGGATTGTCAAGCATTGGAACAGGCTCCCCAGGATGGTGGTGAAATCCCCATCCCCTGGAAGTGTTTAAAAGCCGTGTGGATTTGGTGCTGAGGGACGTGGTTTAGCGATCCTGGCAGTGCAGGGTGAAAGTTTGGACTCAATGATCTTAAAGGTCTCTTTCAACTCTTCTGTGATTCTGTGATTCTATGTGCTCTCCCAAGCACATCCCTGAGGGTTTGTAGGCGTTTGTGGCTGTAGTGAACTAAGTCTTATAATTATTATTTATACTCCCTACCTCTGAAAAGAAGGGTATCAGAGAATATAAATAGAGGTTTATCCCTTGAAATGAAACATCTCGTAAGAACAGAATGCTATATTTGTGTGAAGGGTATACACAATCTCTGAAAAGGCTATATTTTTAGTAGGGTGATTGGCAATTTTACGTTAGGTAATATTAATTTATGACAGCTAGTATCTATATACCATGGTGAAAATGTTTCTGTCAGAGTCCTTAACAAATGTGAAGATTGTCAGCTCAATCATTAAAGGGTTCTATTTCCTTTCCTAAAAAATAATGGTCATCTTTGCTTTAATATCCCATCAGTTAAGCCTCTAGTTTTGCTGCAACAAATCATAACGGATTATATTTTATATCACCCGCCTGTCCAGGAAAAATGAAGAGAACATTAAATCTTGCTCAAAGCTGTGCTGTTCATTCAGTTTACTTTGTCCATCATATACAACTCCAATTCAAATTCTAGGTTATAAGGGAGGTCAAGGCAACAAACAAACTACTCTTACAATTTTGCATGTGAAGCAGTTTCATCCAAGTTTTGTCTTTAAGGTCCTATTGAAAATTAAATTGTAGGTAAAACAAAAAAATGAAAAAGACAGCTCTGCTGTCTCATTTTCTTCTGATCAAGACAATCGTACTTTCTTATCTGTCTAAGAGTACTTGGACATTATGACTTATTTAGCTAAACTTTTCTTTTTTTCCTGAGGCAGTTCTGAGCTCTAACGTATTAGAAGAGGTTTTTCATTTATTTATTTTTGCCAAAAAAGCTACTCAAATGCCACTGGCTGTTGCCAATGTATCCTCAGAAGGCAAATGGCTTCGTTTTGACTAGCCAGAAAAATCTCAAACAGGATTTGGCCATGTTGTAAATGCTCCTGATATGATGTGAAAGAACAGTTTCTGTATCTCTTAGCCTCTCACCATGTGATACCAGCAAATCAGAAAAAAAGACTAGAGGGCTTTTTGTTCTCCCAATAGGCTGCTGAAGCACCATTAGTAATATGAGACAAGAAAGCCACGTTCTTTTTTTTTTCTTTTTTGTTCCTTTTCTTTAATGCCATACTAGTTCTCTGAAACTGATTAAACCCACAAGATGTGATAATGTATAACTTTGTATAAATTTGTGATTTATATTTTCCCCATTTTTATCAACAATACTCCTGAATTAGTTCTTCCTAACTCTGCCATGAGATCACAGTAAGACTTTATGTTTTTATAGGAATTTATTTAGCAAGAAACGAAGAACTTAAATGACTTCAGAACAGTATAAACTAATATTACAAAATGCCAAACTTTACTGTTTAATAAATATCTCAGCTTTGGATTTCAATTGTATATTTAAATTTAATAAACAATACTATCTGGACCTAACTTACTGTCATCTTTGATTGAAATTAAACAATATTTGTCTTCTGGAATTATATTGTAGTGTTTCATGTGACTCCGTGATCAGATGTTTAACAGGAGCAGGCCATCTTAAATGAATCTAATGTTGTGTATTTAGCCTAGGAATGACTTAGCTACCTCTTTAGCAGCCATTTTTCTGAATACTGGTAATGAAATTTATAATGCCTAATATTTTGGGAGCTAAAGAAGACTCCTGCCTTCTCAAGTTGTTAAATGACATTAAAAATATTTGACTGTTAATACGATACTGTGTAATCAACATAAAAATTAAATAAGTGACACTTCCGTTGTAAGAGATGAAGTTAAAAAGCGTGAATAAGTGGAATAAGTGTGAATAAGCGTCAATAAGAAGAATATGTCCATGGATAACTCCCAAGTATGAATATTTTTCTTTAGTCTTTATAGAGACCGTCAAATTTATTGACTTCAGGAATTTTATTTTTACTTGTACAGCTTTTCTGCCGTGCTTTGCTTGACAACAGTGAGGACCAAATTCAGTTTCTGTGGGTTGTCAATAAATACCATACCAAGTTTGTGAGCCACATTTCACTATTCAAAGAGCTTGAAAGAAAAGTCTTAGCCGAATAGTGTGTTACTAAAGAATGAGGAAGAGAAATGGAATGGAAACAAGATAAACATACCAAAATTAATTATGCATTCTCCAAAACTCGTCAGTAATATTTAAGTCCTCTCCTTACATTTCCTAGTGAAAGAAATAGTAAACCAGCAATCTGTTACTCATTTTTCACCCATCACATTTACATTTTCTATCGCCCACATTAAAGACATTAAAGACAGCTTGGTAGAAACTACAAATAGTACTAAAGCTACAGGCACCCCAAAATAGCTGATTATATGGTCTAACAAGACCATAAGGTACACCTATCCACTAAGCATCTTGCCTACTTCTCTTTCTGTTTGATACATTCCTAGCTGACCCTCTTTACTAGGAAGCCAACCATCTCTCTCCCTTTAGAAGGAGTACCACACTACTGAGGACTGTGATGTCAAGCATGTTTCTAAGAAATCTTCCTGCCTTTCCTTTTTGGCCTTCTGAATCTCCAGTCTGCTAGCAATGATACCATTAGAATGGACCTCAGATATTTATTTGTAATAACTCATTTACCCTACCTTTTCACTTAAGTTTTATATATGGACCTCACTCAGCTTTATGATGCAACCACTTTTTAAGTGAAGTAGTTCCCAGATATGATTATATATAATAAATGGTTTAAACCTCTTGCAGTCTGGCCCACTGGTGAACTCTGCTTCTTCTCCACTGAACCTTTGAAAGGCTACTCCCCTTTTGGGCTTTCGTATTTATCTGTTCTTCTATTTTAGGCCTCAGGTGATAGAGTTTACACTCATACTAAGGCTATGCATATGCAAGTTTGTTTATACAAGTGTTCCATGGGTATCTTAAAAAGCAAAAAAAAAAAAAAAAGAATGAACTAGCTTATAGTCCTTCAAAAATAAGTTACCTCATGGAAAGGAAATGACAAGGTAGAATGTCAGCATAATTTTAGTAATCAGTGGCTAACCAAGTTTTCATATACTCTGATAAGTGTAAGTAAGCTTAAATTCAGAAAGGTTTTTAGAGTAAAAACCAAAACAAAACCACCAAATTGTAAGATCCTGTAATTTGGAATTAATTAATTACAAAAGGAATTAATCTGTTTTGGTGTAGCAAGTAATGCATTTTGGAAAAGCGGGTGACTTGCTTGAATGGAGATAATTCTGGAGCCTTGGAAAGGGATTTTTCTTGTTCCTTGTTTACGCAAGTATGTAAACATTCATCTAAAATTTCCCCTTCAGGAAAAGAGACCGAGTAAATAATAAGAGCTTGAAAGAGAGGTTACCGGGGGGACACTTGAACTAGAGAGACATGAATGTTTTCAAGAATACAGGTTCACAAGTACATCCCACATCGTGTGATGAACCGGAAAATAGTTTTCTCCTAATATTCTGGTTTCCATAGGAAGTTCACAGGCTGTCTCACAGTCTAGCTAGAGCTTATGCTGGGGGACAAAACATTATAGTCTGACAAAAACAGCATGTAAACACTTTACCTTCTGCAAGCTCGAACCATTAAGCATGCCAAAGCTGCTGTAGTGAAAGTTTTGGCTTCCCTTTAGCCACCAAAATGCTGCCAGCCATTCCATAGTTTTTTATTCCTTGATATCTACTTGTTCTGCTGGGTAGAAGTCAAATCTCAGGGAACATCAGCATCTATGTTCATTACAGAGTTTGTCTAGCTGCTTTGCCAAATTTCTGAAAGATGCATATGCACTTGTGGAGTAGTTTAAAATATTTCAGTGGAAAAGCTCCTTAGAAAAGAAAAACTTGTTTTCACTTGTAGTAAGAATTAAAGTGTATGTCATGGCTAGTTGTAAAAAGTTTGGAAGATGCCTTTTTCACCAAAAGATGTTTTGAATTGACAAAATAAAGAGAAGAAATTAAATGCAAATTTTACTGTCATTATACTAAAATATTACATTCAAAACGTCTGTTTTCATGCTATATTTGGGGTTTTTGTTGTTGAATTTTATTGATTTGTTCGGGTTTTTTTAAATTAGTGAACAGTATGGACAATATTAATGACAACCTGGTGACATATGCACAATGACCCGTTTCTGCATGATATAAAACCCAGAAAGTATTAACCGAGGAGAAAGTGAGGTTGTGTCATTGTTAGTGGTAGGCATGCTAATGCGCTGTTCTCTGGAGACAGTATATATGCAGAGATGATTTGTGACCTGAGCAGAATTGTGCATGACTTTGAAATGGATGGCATATCACAAATCTTCTGTAATTGCTGGGGAACCTTGTTTCAGAGCAATAAACAGGAAGCCAAGCTAGTAAATAAAACTTTCAGTGGCAAAAATCCTATCAGAATTTTTTAAATTTGAAGTTCACTTTTTACAAGCTGTAGAAACCTTCCAAAATACTTCCTCCTGTCAAAGAAGGGGTCAGTGTAATAAAACAGAGGTAAGCTGAAGGTAATGACCCTATTTGTGCTGCAGTGGAAGAGGGCACAAATACATAAGCAAATAGAGGTTATGGTTAGCATTTTCCCATTCTAGCACGATAAATGCTAAGGAAATATAGAACAATCACCTTCTAAGGAAAGTGGACAGAACTATATCTTTGAAGTTCTGAAAACAAAATAAGGTAAATAAAAAAACCCAAACACTTTCATGTTTATTTTAAAAATATTATTGCAGTCTGGTTGACTGTAAAATCTAAGATTTGTTTATTTTCTTTGCTATTATGATGTCATGAGTGCTGCATTAAAAGGCCTTTAAAAAGGCTAGCAAATTCAACACACACAAATTAAAAAAATTTGTTTAAAGACAAACATGATGGCTATATTATATAAAAATATATTCGGCTATTTATAAAGTGGGTCTTTACCTTATGATCTACTATTACACTCCAGCTTTTCTTTAAGTGTTCAGTTAGAATAGAAAAAAAATTAGAATAGCATATAGTGTAAATTGCTCTAAATAGTTTAATTAAACATGTTTTCTGTTAATACTGAATACTTGCCAAGTGATAAAAGAGGCTGTGAAACACCATTAAAATAAGATTCAGAAAAATTTCATTTTTCTTGTCTGTCTTTAATCAGAAATCCCCTATTATTTACAGGTACATTCTGTATACAAGCTTTAATGTTCATTCCAAGTCCATTTAATATTTCAGAATACTTGAAATCCTTGGGCTTTTTCCATAGTCACGGGACAACATACAATTCCACAGTCTGATGAACATTTATGGAACTGAATTTTTGGCATTGTTTTCCTTTTGATGCTGGTCATGTCAAACACACATTCTCCTGGCCATCTGCAAGTAGTGTTCATTCTGTGAACTGGCAAAATATTTTACAAATTTACTCTCACGGAATGCATTAAGGAAGGGTTTTCATAGCTTAATTACTTGAGAAAAAATTGTGTTTGTTAGGATGCATATTTTAAAATTAAATCAAATTTAGTCTGGTGCATGCACATAGACAGGATAGAAACTGGAGCAAATTTAGATGCAGGAAGTTAGATTTTATTACAATAGGTATCAATTAAAATACCAATCAATATAACCCAACAGACTCCTCTTTAGAGTCTAAATTTTTGTCATTGTTTATCTTTCCCTGTTTTATATTAGGCAAATTACAATGCTTTGGTTTCCTATTTCAAGAATATTTCTGTACCCTCTTTATTCTGCATGAAACTTTCTTATAATGTATTACTAGTATTCTTCCTGTGAGAGCAAATCACCTACAAGGAAACAGAAGATTTTAGAGATTTAACCACAGCGAAAAAAGTATGATACCCTTTTTCTTTATTTCTGATTCAGCTATAAAATGTAAGTAAAAGGGTTAGGGAAGAAAAAAGTACAAATTGTTGTCAGTGTAGGAATCAAAATTGACAGTAAATTTGAATTTCATAGGCTTGAAAGGTATGTTAGACCACCTTTAACAATTAGATTGCCTCCACATAACGACTTTTGTGTTACTTGCTAGTACAGATTTCCAAACCTCAATCCCTTTATGTAAAGGTTATTTCTATTTCCAGGTAAAGGTCTAGTTACACTAAAAAAGAAAAAGTATTCAGTGCTCCCTGATATACACTATTCTCCTTTTCTGTGCTAGAATAATGGTGATTTTTTTTTAAATCCTAGCCACCTTTGTCATCTAATTGCATGCTAAGAAAAATATAATTCTATTGGTTTGTGTTAGCTATGCCTTGACCAGGCAAAGAAATGCTATTCCACATAATTTCCGTTCACAGGTGAACTTAAACTGAAGTTAAATGTCTAGCAAGGAGGTCCAGGAAGGCTTTGCATATACTAAGCAGCCTAAGACGCTTGACTCAGGTAGCATTCCCAGACCATCTTTTACACAAAATCACGCTCCATTAACTACAGTTCATAAAAAGACTGCATGAGAACTAGTTTATTTCAGAAGTTATAAAAAGTGAAGTGCCGCAGTTTGTAACTTTTGTACACGCAGTTAGACCATCCCGTACAAATAGTAATATATGCGGAAACTAAAAACTGTTCCGGCAAGTGACTACAAGCTTCAAATCCTAGGTCTTCCTTCCTTCCTTGATGACCCAGAAAGTCTGCTTAGAACGTGTTGCAGTTTTGGGTTGTTTTCTGGTTTCATTTTGTTGCTTTTGGTTGTTATTTTTGTAAAGCTCTCCTCCAAAATTTGCAACAATAAAGCTGAGAAATTGTTTTCTGAGAGTAGAAAAAGAGAGAAAACATCCTCTCCATGCAGAACATTTTTGTCGTCATAGCAACAGATAGGGAGGGATTTCAGAAAAACTATGCAAGATGCTCCCACTGAATTTCCCCTTGGTGTCAATAACATATTGGATTGAAATTCCAGGAATGACCATGAAACAGGTCAATATATTGACAACAAAAAGACATATTTTAAAATAGAAAAGGTCTGTGTTTCCATTTTATTGTTGCTATTAATTCTTGTTTACATGTAGGTTGACTTTATTAATGAATTTATTATGTAATTATTTCCGTAATTGTGCTCAGTTTTTCATAGCTCTAGGCTGACAGTGTATTATAAAAATGTCTACCAAATAGTTGTACATATTGTACAACTGTCTGCTTTAAAACTCGTTATTAGGAATACAAGTTATGTAGTAATGAAAGATTTTTCTGCCTCTTTGAAATACTCAGAGGCAATGAAAAATATTTCTGCATAAAACTAAAATGGCCTCTGGTGTGAATTTATACTGAAGCTTGATGCTGAAAGAGAAAAAAAAAAGAATAAACTTTGTTGACTTAATTGCCATGGATAATTCAGTGGTACTGACACCAGCAGCTCACCAAGCAAGATACTGTCCCAGCAATTCTCTATAAATAATTTATAAATGCACACTTACCAGTATGGCTTTTTAAAAATGGTCCTTCCAAAAAAGTTGAATTGCATCATTAAACAAAATCATTGAGAGAGGCCAGGGTGCTTTTTAAGCAAAGGGTTTTCAGGGAGTGCAGAATAAAGTAGTTAATCTGCAAAACTGTCTTAAATCATTGTATTAGAAAGGTCACGAGCACATAACTATGATTTAAACATGCTTTTCTAACATCTAAAAGAATTACTGTTCTACAGTAGCCTATGCATTACTTCCATGCAAGGAAATTATTTTCTGGATAGACTGACATCAAATAAAGCCATTAAAGAGAGAACCAATCTGGCTTTACAACTAAAATTAAGCAACAGCACCAACAACCTCTCATTTCAAGTAAAAAATGCTACAGTACAAGATCTGATTGTGTTTAAGAGCATGCAGTCCTTGCAGTAGGTAATAAAACAAAAGCTGTGCTTCATGTGAGAAAAAAAAAAAAAACAATTTCCATCAGTAGTTGCAGGGAGGGACAGTGAGCTTAAAAGGCAAATTAACACCCAGAGGTCCATCCAAAAGTAGCTGCCCTCCAAGCTGCTGCCGACAGAAAACATTAGAAGTGCACTCAGGAAAGCCAGATAGCATTTTAATTAATGGGGAACACTTGTGGGCCATTTATTGTGGTGAAGAATTAGGCAAGTTAATTGATCCAGCACAGGTGCATGTAATTGAGAGATATGCCTAAGACTGAGGATTCACATTTAATTTACTCTGAGAGTTTTGCAAATATAGTAAAAATTTAGTTCATGAGAGTCTGTAAAAGGAAATGGGTAATGATATTTCAGAAAATGTCACTAGCTGAAAGAGGAAAGAGAACAGTCTACGACAAAATGTTGCAGGAAGATCAGTTGTACGATGCCATGCAAGTGAAAGATAATCTTATTTATTTATTTTATTAGAAAATATAAGGTTTATAAACAGCATATATTTTATATAACTATT
>NW_010412105.1:11711-44085 GCF_000710305.1 Buceros rhinoceros silvestris | reverse complement strand
TGTTTGCAAACACGAGATTTCTGTGTTTCCTCTAGGAGTGGAGATTCCTCGAGCCGCCATAAATAATGGCTGAAGGAGGGAGTCCTGTGAAGATAGGACGGCTGTTTTGGCTAAGCAACGGTGGCAAACAAATCCTGAAGGCCCTAGTGTCCGAGTGAGGACCTTTGCCTGATGAACAGCAAAATTAATAATAAAATTTGCACCCCTCTATATGCTAAAGGGACAAAAGCAGTACATGCTAAACATATATGGCTATGTTACTCACCTCTCCACCCAACTCATGCTGAATGTCACCTGAGAGGCAGAGGCACACAGAGTTAAGATATGAAAAGCCAGGAGTAGGTCATGGCTGGGGAGGAAAAGACTGAAGACCCAGCAGGGACAGTGATGGGCTGTGCTCCTCTTCCTCCAGCCAAGAGAGGGACACATTCTTGGTGAGAAACGCAACTTCACCACACGGTGAAAATAGCCAGAAGAGTTTTCTTTTTGTAGCGTTACCATTATGTATTAGTTATTATTAGGCCTGTTGCTGTTAGTGCATTCATCAACGGCAGTTCCCGATCTGTTACATCTGTCACTTTAATAAACTTCTATTATTTTTACTGCCTTTGCAAAACTGTCTGAGTGCAAGTCCCTTTGGGCTCTGGCAAGCAAACACCAAACCCCTACCTTCTACAAAGACCCTGGTGTAGCTGTTGAAATTGTCTATCATACAGCCAGAAAAAAACTAAAGTCGGGGAGTAGTTTCTGATCCAGCGTTCACCAACAAGAAATCAGAGCAAGTCCAGATCAGTCAATGGATTTCCATCAGATTTATAGCAGCATAAGAAAAACAAAATTTTATTTCAAGGTCTTTCAGTGCACTGTGACAGAATGCAAAGTTCAGCTACTTTCTTTGAGGATTCATTTTCTTTCAGACTGTCCCTTCATCCTATGGCATTTGCATTGCTGATTCTTACCCTGCTCCTCAGAGGACATGAAAGTATGTAGCTGCTCTTCTCCTTGTTCAGTTTTTATAGATTACTTTGATGTTCAAAATAAATCTCATTATGCCTCAGATCAAAGAGGACAATTCCTTTCACCAAAGCAGTACAATAAGCCAATTAACATTTCTTTTTCTTTTTTTTTTTTTTTTTTTTTGTAATTCAATGCAGAGGACTTCACCCTAATGTATCTGGTACGACTGGGTAGGTCTGCAATGAAATTCTAGGTAGCAGAGTCAGAACCTGGTTTTACAATTTTGGCATTAGTTCGACTGACCAAAGTTTTCATTTTTAACTTAACAGAACAACGTTAACGTTCAAAAAGCTCTCAAACTTTGGTTCACAAATTAGAATTTTTTATTTTTCCCTTTTAAAATTAACCTGACCTAAATTAAGTCTTAAATACAATTTCATAGTTAATGATTGAAAGATTATGTTCTGAATATTTGGAAGTAAACATACTGGGCTTTGCAATTTTTCTTTGAGTAAGGGTTGCAGAATTTTAACAAATCAACCCAGATTCAGTAGTCATTCTTAAGATTGTATTTGAACTAGGTTTTTGTTGTGATTATTTGGTGAATAAAGATTTTATCTTAAAATGTTTCACAGATATCAAAAGTTAAGATATAGAATACATTGTGGGTAAGCCTGTCTAGCTGGAAAGAAAACATACACCTTTCAATTTATTAGATTACCTCTTTTTACAGTTTTTCTATTATCTACCTTTATGTATTATTTTCAAGTTTTATTAGCAAATCGGTTCACATTGTAGTACGAGCATGAGCAACCACAAACATCATCCAATCCTGCTTCATGTTGGAGTAATGATAAGAAAAGCACCATTTTAATTAAACTGATAGAAAACAATATAAATCAGGAAAATATTTTCCCTTACCTTCATGGCATGTTAAGTACTATATATTTTTTGAACGCAAGCCCACTGAGGGACATCAGCAGTGAGGAGAGACTAACATCTATTTAACTTTCAGCTGTTGAGTGACTCTTGGAATTTTTCTATCCTTGCCAGACCAGAGTATGTTGGTTCATATATTAATTGCATATTTCAGGACTAAAGTGGGGGTTTTTCTGGTATTTCTTTTTAAACAATATTTCATTTTTAAACGGGCCTGAATACAAAGATGGCTATAAATCTACAGCTCCAGAAAGTGTCAGAAAATAGAGCAGACTTAATGAAATTCATGCCTGAGTTGCTATTGCTGCTGTATATCTAAGGAAAAACTAAGAGGTTGACAATTTAACCCTAGAATAAAAACTGTTGGTTGCTATATTAAAGAAAAAGATGCTTGAAAGGATATGAATGATGTAAATGTTACTTTTACCAGCAAAGCATGGCTTGGTGCGTCTGGCTTCTCAAACCCCAAATGTCCTGGGTACTTCTCAGCTAGAGCTGAGTAATAATGCAACAACTCTTCTAAGTTTGTTTGTATTGTTAAATAAATTTTCTTTTAGATGCATTCTCACAACTTTAGTATGACAATATTAATAATCCTTATAGTTACATTTAATTTTTAGTGTACTAATCACCATTTCAGCGAATAAATTTACCATCAGGAATTTCAACAGATGCAGAAAATGCTAAGTTGTTGCTAAATAAGGTTAAAAAAAGAGAAAAATTAATGTTGCTTTTGAAATTGGAATCTTCTGACCCCGAAACCTGAAAGCTGCACTCAAACAATTCCACCCTTAAACTCCAGGAATAAATATAACAGTGAAAACTATGGTTCAAAAGACTGCAGGTCAAAATTTGGCTATCAGATGCTTGCGGTGAACTGCATGTGACCAATCCATGTACCAATAATTACTGATAAGAGTTTTTCTGATGATTCATCTGTATATAAAAGTTCCATTTTTTTAGACAGTTGTGACCTGTTTACAGTCAGTTTTTCAACAGAATGAAAAAGAATATACAATGGATTTAGTAGTAATTAGTTCTCCAAGCTAATCTTAAGTCTAAATGCTGCTCAGTGGAGCGGTGTGCATGATAGAAAATCTGGTTTAAGACCACCTTTTCCAAATATTAGAATTTACAAAATAAAAAAAGAAAATTTTTCAAGATAAAAATCTAATTTCAGATGCATTGCAGGGAAAACTAAAAAAAAATTCTCTAAGAGTTGTAAAGAAATACAATATATTTTAAATTAAAGTAGATATTTTATTCTGTCATATAGTACTGATTTATCAAGATTTTGCTGCAATATAGGCTCTGAGTGTTGGGTTTTTTGTCTGATAATGGGTGGCTTTAGAAAATAGGTTAGCCCATTTCTTCCTAATAATATGATATTTACAAGTGTTCCTTAGAGCATGAAATATGCAGGCTCTAATGTATTTTATTTTTAAAATACGTATTTATAGCAAATGCCATTTACTTATTAAATCCGTATAAAGTAGGAGAGCCACCCTTTGGAATAATGACAGTCATAAGAGATCCACTAAACTGTTATGAGAAGAATTTACACCAAATTTATGGTGTTATGTAGTTACAGAAGGAATCTTTCCCGTGGGAATAGTCCTTTTTCTTTAATAACACCAGTTACAACATCCCTAGTGTTTAAAGTCATCTCCTCAAAGTCCGTGCACAAAGCTGGGATGGTACTGTTTGCACTACGGCAGCCTTACAGCAAGGTCTGATGGTGTAGCTGCTTATACAAGACTAAACAAGTCAGTATTGAGGTCAACAACAATTTTTTGAGTGACTTGGACTTTCAAAGTTTGAGTTAGATCTTCTACACACCACCTTCAGGCATGTTTATACTAATATTACCCTTCAGGTCAGTACTACACTAGAGGATACTTGATAGCATAACTTAGCTGTTGAATTTAGTATTTCCTGATAGTCTTTTATTTTAGGAGCTTAACTTTATCCCTTTTGAAAAAAAAATGCTGGAGCACCCAAGTGTGTTCAAATTTATGGTGATATAAAACTATAAATGTCTTGATGAAAAAGAAACAAATCACATTGAATATCTACAAATATTCTTTGCAATAATATAAATTTTGCCAAATTGCTTGTGATCAGCCTTTTTTCCTGTATGATCAAAAGTGGAATTTACAAGCAAGCCTGCAATCTGAAAGTCAAGCCTGGCCCTGGGATAAAAGGAAGGCTTTTTAATTTTAATTACAGAAATTCTAGATGTTATGGTACAGCACATTCTATAGAAAAAGGGTGGGGAAATTGGCAGAATAATTTTTTGTGTCCATGTTCTTGCCTGCCTGGTACTGAGTGGTCAGTGAAGTCAAAAAGATTTAAAGCTAGTCTGAATTTTATAAGATATACATTTTACCTTCTTCTCAGCTATGCACAGTGGGAATTTTCTTCTTTGTCTTCCTGAATAGGTCTCATGACAGGATTAGGTGCATCTGTTTCCATGCCAAATAAATAATCACAAGCTGCTGAGTAGGGGTGGCATTGATACACACACAAAGTTTATGTTTTTTCTCCTTGCATTTGATCTTTATAATGTGAACAGTCTGACATTTTCCAATTAATCTTATGCAAGATACTCAGCACATTGAACGTTTAGTTTTAATTTACTAGGTTATAAGTAGCTGTAGTTGCTCTGCTATGTGTAGCAGTTTGCATCTATAAATTATTTGGTAGCAATTATCCCTTAAAAAGTAATGAATGCTTGTTTTCTCTGTCCTGAATTCAGAACTGTGGAACTGAGAACAAAGGTATTTAAACAGTTTAGTGCTCTGTGGGTCTTTTCTCGTACGGAAATTACGTTTGTGCGTTTTGCTTAAATAATCACAAAAATAAATATAAATTTAATGTATAAAAGTGGTATAATTAAAGGAGTAAAAAGATGCATATTCTTCCTCCCTAAGCTGTCCATAGGCTCTAGTTAAGCTCATTTAAAAAGACTTCAAGATTAGGATTGCTATTGTTCTTTTTATAATTATTATTAGTGTTATTATTTAAAGACTTACAAATGATTTTCCAGTTGATATCCCAAGTAAGCTAGTAATGGTGAAAACTGAAACAGATAGTAACTTCTCTGTTGGAAATAGGAACACTGGCTTCAAAGTACATGAAAACTTTGGGGAAAAATGAAGTATTCATGTTTTGGTTGCTATTTGCTTTTCAAATTCTTCACCACCTTTTGATATATCCCTGAGACACGCTACAAAAATTCTGAGATATCTGGCTTGGAAAAAATAATTTTAAAGGAGATTCATAATGAATCCCAGGAAATCTCTTATCATGTTCGTAGTAATTTGGGGCAGAGTTGTTGTATTTCAGCTTTAAAATGCGTCTCAATAACCCAGACTGGGACCTGGCCAGAAGGTGCAATAACTTTTTTCCTCACCCATATACCTGGTCTCTATCATTCGACAGGAAGAGCATAGTATATACTGGGGTGTCATTTTTACAGAGAATTAGGCACTTCAAAGGGAAGTAAGTTGCTCCTGGAGTCTGGAAGATCTCTGAAATCTTGCGGCATAGATGCAGTCAGAAATAACTCCTGGAGGCATTAAACAAACTACTCAAACATATGTAACATATGTAAAAAAATCATCTCCTAACGCTTGAGGTATTTCTAGCCTTATAGAGTCCAGATAAGTATTATCTGAGAAATTTGGACACAAATCCGAACTAGTCATTTTCAGATTTGCTCACTACATTCATATTATGGTCTGCGTGTCCAGAAACAATTATGGATCATCAGCTTTAATACGGAAAAATTAGTTGGCACTGTGAACGAATGGCCTCAAAGACATGAATGGTTTTCAGGAGATGGAAAGCGTTCTTTTCTCCATCTCTACTTTGAATACAAGCCTTGACCCCATGAAATTTTACAGTTTTCTCCAATGGGCTAAGATTTCATGACTGATTTGCTATGCTTTGTATTTCCAGTGTTTTCGGTTACCTTGCAGGTATGTATGAAGTTGTCCGTGATTGTTCACTCCTCATTTTGCATGCCATCCTTTAAGTGTGCTGTGATAACTCACATCATTCACAGCAACACCTTTAGGGTATATTTTGGAACATGTCTGGTGGCAGTGATAGTAAAATATAATTGTTATTGAGTATTTACAAAACACAGTTTCCAAACATGAGATATTTATTGCATGTTTAACAGCAACATACCAAGCCACAGGCTCTGCCTCTAGAGAGAAGCCTTAGACATAATTAAAGGACACTAAGAATGAAAACTGTGGATAAAGCTGTGAATGCAAAGAGGGATTTCTGCCCACAGATATCTTGTCTGACAGCAGAGAATAAAGGCAGTTTGCCACTTATGCTTCTTGTGTATACATTTTTTTATTTTTGAGTGCAAAATAATGAATATAATAATTTTAATAAAATGGATTTGATTTTAAACTGGCTGCAAATTATTTTCCCAAGAATGCGTTATAAATCAAATTTAAGAAATACAAAGGAGAAAAACATTGTTATACCCCATGAAAAGTCAATATATAGCAAACTCAGTATTGCAGAATATGCAACTTACTTTGTGCCTATCAGCATGAGGAATTGTGTGATTCTTTTAGTGGGAAATTCGTGTAACTATTCAAATCAGGTGGAAAACCCAGAGCACTGAATGTTAAAGCAGAATTCGGTTTTAAACATAACTGGGCATATGGACCCTTGTTTCAATAGGAAATAGAAAATTATGTACTGAAATAAGATTCCACATGGTGTATTGAGTTAAAGATTTGGCGTCAAGAATGTAAGTCATGCTGCGGGTTGGTATCATGTGAAACACTTTCCCAGTTTTGCTCCCCTACTTATAATATAGAATTTTATACTCTTACAAAGATTTTGAGACTTCAATAGCATTGCATTGTATTATAACCCGGAATTTTCTCTCTGGCAAGGACATCTATTATTCGTTATTCTGGCTGGACAGTGCTTGAGATCTATATAGTCATGAATGGATGGAATGCTATGTAAACTTGTGAATCAAAGAAATAAAAGATATGAAAGGATAATTGGAAAAGATTGTACAGGTAAATATTCTTCAGAGATTTCAGGACTATGAGTAGCAAAGGATCCACTAATATTTTTTGATGATTGTCTAGGATGACACCCAGCTTTACCAGATATTCAAGCATAGCCAATTCTTTCCCTGTTAGAGGATGCTCCTATACCACTACCTTCTGTCACATGACCAGACTCGCTGTGTGTATTCAGTGCAACCATTGGTTGTATCCAAACTGAGTATGGGCAGCTGGTTGAACTGTATGTGAAGTGTTAGATTTGTTTCACATACTCAGATGAAGACACGACATTTCCCCGTGTTAGACCTCACAGCTGCCTTCTTATGTGGGGCTGTGGAAATACAAAGGAAAGAGGGCATCCAGGTAGGAATTGTAACCCCTTTGGTGCTCTGATGTCCTTTTATGCCCGTTTCTCACAGGTCCCAAAAACTGAGCAGTAAATGGCTAGAAGTCTTCAGTATGCTTTCTCTCATCATCTTTTCCAAGACTTCTTCCACCTTCTCCTTTTATGTGAAGATGCCCATAAGAAGATGGAAGAGGAGGTGTGAATTTTCAGGGGGAGGAGACTTAGGGTGAGATGGAGTCATAAAAATTGTCCTGTTAGGTGTCATTCTCTAATGTTATGGTAGGACGAACTGCAATCATGCAACTCACAAAGCAAAATGTAATGAGCCTGAGATCTGAGCATCATTATCCTGGTGCAGGCATGCTTCCTTCTGTGTTCAATAAAATCATGATGAGGCCTCCAAGAACTGGTAAAATAGCAGGAATTGTGAATAATACAGATGACTCTTCTTTGAAAGAAATTGTGACAAACGTGACTTGTCATTTTCTTGAGGTCTTAGAAAACAGCAGAGATAAGTTGTAGGAATAAGCCAACAGAAGAAGATCCTTTATTAACTGCACAAAAGGGTACTTGAAGACAACCATCATTTTAAAATTTTTTTTTCATTTCTTTTTTTATGTGACACTTTTTTTCACATAACACTGAGAGAAAGTGTAACTGGCGGGATTTGAAGCCGCTCAGCTAGTCTGGGGATACTAGGTGGCTTTCATGATCCTACTTCTTATTTCAAGTCGGTCTTAAACAACAGACTTTCTGCATTTTGTAAATGTCTGCCTTTTTCTTCTTCTATCTTCAGGATATTATTTGCCAGAAAATGAACTGTGCTTGATGTGGTTATGGTTATTAGCAGAATATTTTTAAAGCCCTATGGTAAAAAAAGATTGTTACTAATAATACTAATATTAATTTTATTTGTAAAACACTCTCCATTTCCCTTCCAATGTGCTTAGGGCATGGCTAGGGAATTGTAAGCACAGTTTCAATGAAACAGAAATTAAAAAACCTATTACCTTAATCACTGAAGATGAGTAAACTTCAAAAATTAAGCTAACACCTTTCACTCTGGTCAAGTTAGATATTTTATGAAAGTCACCCACAAGTACAGAGAAATCTACTTGTCTTGGGGTTTATTAGCACTCATGATTCTACTCCAAGCCAAACTCTCCAATACAGAAAGAGAAATTAAAAATAAAAGGCAAAAACTATATGGGAAAGAAAAAAAAAACAACCCAACCCTTATTATTTTGGTCTAGCCAAATGAATTTATTGGAGAAATCAGAATCCATACCCTTTTTCAAAGCTCACAATGAAAGCTCAGTTCTGGGCATTGAGAATAACAGTGGTTCAGCTATATTTAAGCCATTCTAGGTGGTTGTTTTTATAAAAGGACTCCAACAATTGAGATATTTTAGCTTCCTGATTTCCTGATTCCTATGGTAACCATGAGAGGGGAACTCTTTAGTTGATTTTTTTCTTTTTTTTTTTTTTTAGTTGAGACCCAAACTGATTACAGCATTTGAGCTAAGATCCTTAATAGCACTGAGCAGCAGAAGCAGAAGTATTTCCTGCGTCCCTTGTGCGATATTGCTGTGTAAATAGTCTGAGGCATTTCCCTTTTTCTTTTCTTTCTCTTTCTCTCTCCTCTCCTCTCCTCTCCTCTCCTCTCCTCTCCTCTCCTCTCCTCTCGGCAGGTGTAGAGCCATAAATGATACTTTAATGTGCTCAGGGATCAAGGTCTGGACAAACTGCAGTTTAAGCATTATATTTAAACCCAGAAGCATCCTGCTGCAAATCCACTGCTAGGTATAGCACGTTTTCAAATACATTTTCAAGTTTCCTTAACCACACAGGATATGGGCCCAAGATATGAATTCTTTTCTTTTCTCTCTTCTCTCTCCTCTCCTCTCCTCTCCTCTCCTCTCCTCTCCTCTCCTCCTTTTCTTTTTCTAAATTTTTTGCCTGAGTGTGAGCTCATTGACTCGTATTTAGTTCATAATTATAGTCTTCAGAATGGTTTTCTATATAATTTCTTCCCTGACATTTGTTTCTATCTTTTATTGTGCAATTAACTATATCTAGTAAATATAGAACTCTGTAATTCTTCTTAAACTAATTTTGTTATTTCTAATCATTTTGCAAGGTTGCTTTGAATTCCAAATCATGTTTCAATGTACTTTCAATTCTTCGCAACTTCATATCATCTGCAAATTTAATAAGTGTACTTTCAGTTCTGTCATTCCTGTCATTAATGGAAGCATTGAAGAGTTGTGGACCCAGGATACTGAAGACTGTGAGAATCAAAATCAAGATTTAAAGTCTGCTGGTGTCTCTCCTGTTTCCTCAGCAAGCTTCTCCTCCTGTTTTAAGTCTTTTGTCATTATGAGGTTTTAGAGTCTGCTAGAGATGTGTGCAATACATCTGCACTTGACTATTAACGTTTTGACATATCCTGCGGTGAATTTTAGCTCTCTACAACACTGGTGTTTAAATCATCAGTTGCAAAGTGAGCAAAATGCTCCAATGGAAGTTCAGAGTTTAACTTGTTTCTCCCTCTTGCTGAGCCCAAACCTGTACACAATGAATGGGATAGAGCTCAGTTAGGATGTATGGGGTCTTTCATTTCCTAATCATTCAGAGTTGCATACAAGCTGGTCATTATGTTTGACGTCAAGCCTAAATCAGAATAATCAGGACTGCAGTTGTTGGTGTAGGCTTCTGAATGAATATAGACATTCCTGTATTTCCAGCATATAATAGAGCTTATTCTAAGTTTTCTTCTGAACTAAAGGATTAAAAAAAAAAAAAAAAAAAAAAAAAAAAAAAAAAAAAAAAAAAAAAAAAAAAAGAAAAAAAGATTGAATTCTGGATTCTAGATCAAAAGGATTAAATAAGAACATTGCTTAATCTTGAATATCAGTCAGTTGCCAGTAACCTCTGAAATAAGTGTTAGACAGCAGAGCAAGTAATACTGTTGAAGACCAATGAGAGCACAAAGCCCAGAGCATTTTAAGTCTCAAACCATTACTTTTCTGGGATAATGAACCTCTGATAATGGAAACAATTTCTATGTAATGTTAATTATGTATCAAGAAATCAAATAATGTAACTACAAAAATAGTCAGCAACATTAATCTGCAGGGTGCCAGGTGTGAATAACAGGAAAAATTGCAGGATGCACAATACAATTTGGCTCGTGGAAGAGTATTAAGCCAGAAAGATATCAGGTTTTTAAAAGTGGTTCTGTGAGCTACTGCTATTTACATCCTACTCAGCCTGGGAATTAGATCTTGATGATGTATGGTAGCTATTAAATTGTGTATAGTAGGGTTATGCTTTGATCCCTACAAAGCCACTAATTGAGTTGTTCCTGTATTAATGGATAAATGTTGAATATAGCTATGGAAACTAAAAAAGATCTACAGTTCTGTATATGATGGGGTAAGCAAAGACTCAAAGTGAATTTAGCATTCAGTCAGACTCCTATGGTCCCCATCCTCTGTTAACATTTCAACTACTTAACTAAATGAAGACGAATGCTTGAAGTCAAGATATGTGGAGAATGAAATTATTTTTTCAAAGTTAATTCCTCCAAAGAATCACCACCTTAAAGGTTTCTGTCAAAAACAACTGGATTGAATTTTGCTACGTACTAAGGGAGAAGGAGAAAAGATGTGTGTGAGAGAAATATGTGACAGATTTTCAATGTGATTTTTTCTTATTCTTAGTTACATTGAGTTTAACAATTTGCAGCAGGCACTTTCTTGATTTGTTAAGTAGAACCATGAATAAAGTAATTATTTAAATTATCTTTGCTGCCATTATCATGTTATTTTCACATATGCAGTTATTTTATCTGTACTGTTTCAGGGATCAGAGTTCAAATTTGATATTAGAGAATGCTGAAAAATATTGTGTGGGAGGAAAACTCAAGAGGTCATCTAATTCAACCTTCTGCTCAAAGCAAGGCTATTTCTGAAGTTGTATTGGGTACCTTACGGTATTTTCCAATCACATCTGTGCAAAGATTGAGATTGCATGACCTCCTTGGGAGCTGGAGTGTGCTTGACCAATCTCATAATGAAAAATCATTTTTCCTGATGTCCAGCTGAAATTTTCCATGTTGCAACATGCAGCTGTTTCCTCTTGTCCTTTCTCTGTGTGCCACTGAAAAAGCCCTTTGTGCTTTGCCCATAATCTCTCCAATGCATTGACTCATGTTCAACCTGTTGTCTACCAGGAACCTGTGTCCTTTTCCACAGAGCTGCTGCCTATCCAGGCAGGCCCCAGTCTGTGATACTTCATGGGATTGTTCTGTATGATACACCCATTATTTTAATTTTGTTTTCTATTCTACACTAACATTTTGGTGGAACGAAGTAGAGTGGAAAACACCAAGTAAACATTTAGTTCAATTATTCAAGACACAGTGAGACTGAGTTGTGGATTCTCATTGTGTTTAAGTCAAACAGTGCAAAATGTATAATATTTATTTTCATTATCTATACAAAAACAACATAAGAACATGCTTATTTGTTATTTTTAAGAGGGATTTAGTTTTTGTACTAACGTTCTGCATATGCAATACCAATACTTTAAATTCTTTTCTTCACCATACAGATGTGATTGAATTTCTTTAGTGATATAAATCTAGAATTGTACAAATAACTTTTTATAGACAAATTGGATTGGAATATCGGATTGTGCCCAATGTGATATCTCAGTAGCATTCATCTAACTAAATATTGCGATGTACAACTTTATATGTTTATCATAGTTACATACATTACTGCTGTGCTAGTCGTGATACAAGGTTTATTCACATGGCAGAGTTATTCTTTCTTCTGTAGTGTACAGCCCTTGTCAAAGCTTTTTACCTTGCTAATCAGTTTTAGACATTTCAAATGTAAAGGAAAATGAGTATTTTATCTGGCAGAATGTAGATGTCTACATTTGAACACGTTGTCTAGACTCACTTTTTAATCAATGAAGACAAAAGCACACTTTCAGAACAGGAATTATTCCATAATAAATTAAATAGTGACAAGGCTTAATCTATCCTGCATGAGTTTTCCTCTACTGCCTTTAAAGAGATTTCAAACAGCTAGCTTACATGGAAATGTAGAATTCCACAAAGCTGTACCCTTAATGTTCATGAATGACCTTCGTATATGCACATGTAAACAAAGCAAGAAAACAAACAGACAAACTTCCCCTCTATGTAATTCTAAATGGAATGGCACATTTACCCTGGACTAGAAAGGATGAAATTCACTACAGTATTCTGAGATATTTTGCCTCACAGACAGATTTTATACTTTTGCTGCCACAGAGGTTACCTAAAGATGAATCTGTGAACTCTCATATATTATTACTACCTGGTCACTGCACTTCAGTAACAAATCGACTCATTAGGCAGCTAGAGGTCTCTGTATTGGCTGTTGGCATGGAGGGAAACCTTCCTTCCTTGGATTTAGACGAACCCAGGACACTCCCCAAAGTGAAATATAAGACCAATGTGGAACAGCAAAATCACTAAAGAAGAAAATACACCCCAAAACATTCTACTTTCTAGGAAAAGTTTAAAAACAAAAAGAAATGAAGCTTTCCTTCCATGCCCACAACCAATACAGAGACCTTGTGCAGTCAAATTTGTTGCACTTAAAGCACAAAATTATATTTGGAAAAGCAACTTTAAGAATGAAATGTTTTCAAATTACCCTGAGTTTGATATGATGCGAAGTATTTATGAATGCTTTTGTGTTATTCTGTTTCCCAGCATGATTATGAATCTACAGATTGTTAAGATAAAATGTTAAATCTTATTTATAGATGTCCTGTAATTAATTTTTGTTATTCAGCTAAATTTAACATCCTTTTATGTTTTTGATAATTAGCCTCTACTCAGGTTGCAGACAATATTTCATATGCGTTGTTTTGTTTAGAATCTCCTGATGGAAAACCACACTCTTCCTATGTGAGAGGATTGACTTTGGATTGAGGATACAACATTTAAACTCCAAATCTATCCCACTGTGGACAGAGTTTTGTGAAAGGCAAAACACTTAGAAGGAATAGCTTGGGGTTTTAGCAACTAATAAGTGAAGTAATAGAATTGACTCCTTCCTCCCTTTTATATTTATTCTGCAGAAAGCAATGATAATGTTGTATATGGCTGTCTTCTCATAAATACTTTGCAGATATCACCTTCTGAGAAAATTTTAAATCACAGTCACAACTCAGTCATTTATTTTAGCTCTGGAAGGATTCGACAGATGTTAAGTAATTCCACTGCTGCTTATTAGACCTAGTGATGAAGAAGTATCTTTAAAGGACTCTGAGAGTGAAAAGTGGCTAATTCTAGAACAGCTACAAGCTAGGTCCTTTCAAATGAGGAAAACACTGACCCAAATACAAACCTTCTGGCTTTAGCCAGAGGCAAAATGTTCAGGTGTCACATTCAAAAAATTAGAAAAATCTGAAAATTTATGAACTTCCAATGCCAGTAGAAAATACCACAGTTGCATACTCAGCATACACAAGTTCTGCCTCAGTGAATACCATTAGAGAAACTAGAGCAAAACTAGAAATGAAAACTACTTCTGGAGATATAAGTAATTGTTGGGGGGTCTCTCCCCAGCTGTTAGGGTCACCAGCTGTGGTGGGCACCAGTTGTCACGATCGGTTGGGATGGACAACGTGACAACAGCTTGTGTGCACACAAAGCCGTTATTGAAATACAAGTGCTACTGTGCACTGCTCTGCGTTCTCTCTTATTGTGTGGTTTTATATTCTTCTAGTACTTTGTTTATTATACGTGCCCTACTTGGTTTCAAGTGCACTCTCCTCCAATCAGCTACTGATCAAGCCTCTCTGTCTCCTCCCAAACGGCACGCCTCCTGCTGTTGACTGACAGCAGGCTTCTTCCCCGCCGGGGTCACTCCCACAAGTAATAAATGCTATAGTCTTCAGTCTCTGCACACTTTCCAATACTACCATTTTCAGTCCCGTGGCTTTGAGCAATGACTCAGTGTTAGGCACCTCTAAGCACAGTAGTTTAGATTTTCAGATGTCCATAAAGCCCACTGGTACTATTCAAGCACAGCAATGCATGTCTAGAACAAATTAAGATGCTACAGAGGAGCGTTTCAGCTTATCTGACAGACGGATCACGGTGGATCTGCCACCACTCTGAGATGTACTAGTCAGGTGCAGTCCTACTTTCCTTTCACAGGTTTATGAAACAGACCAGTCAGATGCAGCAAGAAAGAAGGGTTGCACAAATCAATTCTGCCTGTCCAGTTGCCCCATCTGTAAAGCAGTTCTTTCAAAGTGATTGTCCCCCTGCTGTGCTCGGTTCTTCTCCAGAGATGGTGTGACTCAGAGTTAGCCTCTCTGTGTGGAAATGGCAGAGGGATAGTCTTAGAACAGAAAAGCCAAGCTGCTCACTCCAAACAAAAATCAAATCACTAAAATGAATAAACAGATCTAGTAGCCAAAGCAAACAGGTCTCTGGTGTTCCTTTTTCCACTTTTACTACTAGATTCAATGGTTAACCGAGGCCTGTTTCCATTGAAGATACAGGTAGGCTTTGAGCGAGTTTATTTATGCTCAAATTAAGCAATTTTACTTTTGCTTCCATGACAGCCTATGTTTTTCTCAAATTGACTTAAATGTTATTTTTACAAAAAATTAGTACAAGCTGTCTATCCATCCAGCTCCTTGGTATCACTTTACTACCTGAATCTGAATCTATAGTCAAGAAAAGTCAAGTATTGTATTTATGCAGAAACCAGATGCATTTTTTTTTATCAAGATGAGATTAACTGAGATTTCCATTCATTCCTACTCTCCCAAAGAAATTGCCCAAAGAGTGCCAATCCATACAGACTGTTGGAACTATGGGATAGAAATGGATCTTCTTTTGGACTGCTAGAAGTGGGACAAAGTATGGCAAAGGTTAATGGCATCCTGGGTTTTGTTAGGAGGAGCTTTGGCAGCAAATTGAAGGAGTTGATCCTTTCCCTCTGCTCAGTACCGGTGTGTTCACACCTAGAGTGCTGGCTGCAGGTCTGGGCTGCCCAGTACGTGGAAGATATGGAGCTACTGCCAGTGAAGAGCCACTAAGATGATGAAGGAGTACCTCTCCTGTGAGGAAAGGCTGAGAGGAGCTGGGACTGTTCAGCGTGCAGAAGAGAAGGTTCAGAGTGGGGATCTTATCAATGTGTACAAATACCTGAAGGGATGGTGTAAAGGTGTAGGAGGATCCCAGGCTCTTTTCAGCGGGGCTCAGTGGCAGAACCAGAGGCAATGGGCACAAGCTGAAACTGGAGGTTCTCTCTGAACATCATGAAACAGTTTTTTTCTGTGAGGTTGAACCAAGCACTGGCACAGGTTGCCCAGAGATATTTTGAAGTCTCCCATCTTTGGATATATTCAAAAGCCACATGTAGATGTGGTCCTGGGCAACCTGATCTAGAATTCATTGCTTGAGAGGGGGCTGTTGGGAGAGATGATCTCCAGAGGATCCTTCCAAATTCAACCATTCTGTGATTCTGTGACATGAAACTGTAGGAGAGCTGTCAGTTCAGATCCAACTTGTATCTGATTTCCACTAACAGTATGAAGGTAAAAAGCTCAAGCGTTCCCTATGATTCATATATAAATGTGGCATTGAGCTTTCTTTCAGACATCTTTTTCAAACATGGTCCATGCTATTGTTCAAGATATATTTTTATTTGTTAACTTTTTACTGTTTTAGATCAATGGAGAATTGTGTATTTATTTAAACTGAAAAAAACCCAGCCAACAAAAATTTCAGGATAGGTTCTAATATACTGAGGTAAGATCTACAACATTGAATACCAAGCATAAACGTGTTGTCTGAAGGACACTCTGGTAAATCACAAGTAGCCTAGCCTTGACAAATGTTCGTAACACAGATAATGGAGATTTCAAATCCACAGTAGGTACTTTTCCCAGCACTCAGTTGTATTTGCAACATTTTCTTTGATATTTTGGAGACAAAACTTCTGAGCTGAGGAAATTGTAACTCTGTCTAACTGGGGGAAAACAAAAGAGCTTTTTGCTATGACTTTTTGATACCCTTTCCTAATAGACCCCCCCTTCTAAATCACATTCCTTTGCCAATCCATTTGGAGGATCAGAGTTTCTCCTGTAGATCAAACATCCAGAACAATCAGCATTGTGCCAGCTTCTTTACCTTCTGCTTTAACTGCTCTGCTTTCACCCATGAGAGTTAGCTGGACATCGAAGATACATAGCACAGAATAAAGGAGGGTTAGTTTAAGTTGCCAATTCACAAGTCATTATAGATAAGCACCCTTGAGATATCATCAAAATTAATACAGTCAAGGACATACTTAAAAAAGGACCCTGAAAGTGCTTCTATATTCAGCTAGATAAGAGTGAAATAGTAATTGCAAGAATTTCACAGTGAATCTAATACTTCAACCAAGTACTAGCCACAGGGACAAAATGATATGCTTATATAGGTCATAGCAATTTCAAAAGGAAACGCCTTATGAAAAGCAGAAAAGCGTCATGGGTAACAATGCAAATTACCATGTCAGTAACCCTAACTAAATTTAGCTGAACTTACAGTGTAGGATAGTGGTTGAAGGAAAAAAAAATTCATTTATTTCGCCTGTCTTTCAAAACGTTCCACATTCGTACTTTTCCCCTTTCCTTAGATTCACTATTAGCAAGCTTGAGATGCCTTCCATGCTAATCAGAAGTCAAAACTGACTAAAAGCATGGAACTAGAGATTTTTAAACAAAAGACCAAAACTAGCACATTTTATTTAGTTATATAATCATCAGTGCTGGCTGTGACCCTTGCAATTACAGTGCTAAATTTAATATCCTCTCCTTTTATACACGAGTTCAGCAATCCAGAACCAGAATTACTAGTCTGTCCTAAGCTTTGTTAGGGGGACAGTGAGAAGAAAGAAAGAAAAAATGATAAAAAAGATTTGACCTTGTGTTTCTGAAAAAAACCCGGCAAAACCATCCTAATGGATTAGGTGTTTTTCTTTGAATTTCAACTCTTGGATATAACAGATTAGGGAGTCAATTCAGTATTCTCACGTGTATGCAAGGTACATTTATGTACACTAATAGGTCAGACAGGCAATTGTTTTATTCAGACTGCCCCAAAACCCTACCCTAAATACATCCCCTCAAACAATTTTTTGCCTAAAAAGACTTTTAAAACTCGTAATTAATGTGAATATTTGGATATAGAATACATGGTTTAATGGGTTTTTTTAATGAAAATTAATTTAGGAAAGAAAACTACGTTCTGACCTGAAAATAGTAGGGTTGGTGCTGACAAAGCTATATACATTTCTCAAAATGTACGAATTTTTAGCAGGCTAGACATGCCTAAGTTAGGCATTTAACTCAGTAAATTTAATACCAGCACAGGATTTTCATCTTGATGGCTATCACTGATGCTGATGAAGGATGTTACTCATGTAACATGCTTCATCATGCTTCCTGTTAAAAAAAGCAAGAGGGCTAAAAAAGTATCAAAGGTATCAAAAGTGCAAAACAGAAGCATCTCAAATGCAGAATAAAGAATAATCACTAGAAAAAGTTCCTTTCCACATAAGGGAAGTTTTTAAAATTCTGCTCAGAAGAAGAGTGGTAGATTTTTTCATTTCTTCTAGTTAAAGCTTAAATCAAAATAGATTCTTCTGAAAACCAGTCTGCTCAAAACAGAACAAAATGAGGATTCCAGAATAACAAAGGATTGAGTTTAATGAATACAACTTATCCCAGGATGCTCTAGAGAAAGATAAAAATTCAAATTCCTGTTCTGTATGCTCTGAGGAAGGGATTTAGACTGGATTTTCTCCATCAGTATCCTTAAACTAGGTTGAAGAAAGGTATGCTGTGGAAACAGTTTTACTTCATAAAGAGATTAACCATTCACCGGGCCAAATTATCTGTCACTCCAGCTGCTTAAGAAGGTCGCCTCAGATGTTGGGTAAGTAATTATTAGTCTCCAGTGCAAATCAGGTTATAGAGACATTTAAACTTGCAGTCACAAGAGAGACTTGACCTTGAGGCAGGCTGTTCTTCTGTCAACCACTGAGAGAACCATTCCATGTCATTTCTGAACTCCCTTTCTGATTATTTTTAAACCAGTTTTCTGCTCGTAAAATATTTCTGTTTCAGTGAATCAGCATTTTCCTATGGAGAAAGACGATGTCCCGTTAAACATTTTCCAATCATCTCTATTTTGCTGAATTTCAAGTTGTTAGAAAGCAAAGCGTTGCAAAGTATATCTCTGAAGAATTGCTTAAATGGAAGAAAATAATCTGGTAAAACTTTCTATAAAGAGTAGATATTAATTCCTGCTTATAGTTCAGTACTCCCTTACCATGGAAATAAATTCTAATATTAACATACTGATGAAGGCATTACTCAGCACATTTGTGTATGTTACTGACCAGGTAATATCCAAGTCACTGTTTCGTAGTGTTTGGACATGTTGGATCTAAATTATCAGTCTATTGTAAAAAATGAATGACTTAAACAGAAAGCCTGCTGCAATTTGCTTGAAAATGGCCACATTTTCTGCAGTGGAAATGAGTCGTGTAAGGTGGCAACGAACTGTAAAATACAGAATGTAATTAAAGGAGGCATAATCAGTTGAGAAACTAAATGGATTCAATAGCAGAACCTTGCGCAGTCTGTAGTTACTCAAATGTGCCTCTGTTTCTATATCAATATTTTCCAAGGTGTGTTTCTTTGCATCCATTTCCCAAATGAATTCCACTATTCACTCTTGTCTCCCTAATCAGTCTTTTCCAGTTTGTAGTTAGATGACTGTCCTAGTTCAGGTAAGAAGTCTACACGGTCTTTAACAACTCACATAGGCACAAAGTAGTGAAGTTCACAAGGTTGAGCTGCTTATGGAATCCAAACACCTCTTACTCTGCGTTGCAAAGGTAGGGTTTGGCAGCACAGGTTTGCTGTTGAAAGGCACTGCTTGTTTATTAAGGCTGGGCCGTTCACTTTCCTGAAATGGGAGCTCTGTTGTGCAGCCCCTTCTGTAGGAAAATGTTAACTTCTTCCTTAGGCTACTTTCCAGAAACAGCATTAGAAAGACCTGACTTGAATAACTTCCACTTTTATTAATGACACCTTGAAAAAGACTGGTAAGCTTGGAGAAAGGTCAGTAATGAAAGAAAAATGTGAAATATAATTATGAAGGAAAAAATTTTCCTAACCAAATGTTACCATCTATCATCAGACCTTACTTTCATGTGTTCAAGCATGCTGTTTTCTGCACTTTTTGATGCTATTTTACATATCTAAAATTTCTTACAGGTACCGTATGACCAATAAAAAAAGTTTTTAACTTCTAAGAGTATACAATGGAAAATTTATGTTGGCTCAAGACTTTGCAGATCCCAGAGCAATCAGATTATTTATTGCAGGTGTTCTTCATGAGAAATGGTTGTCTGCTTACAAGCTATGAGTTAAAAGGTTTAAAAATAAACAGAATGTTAGTGCAGAAATACAATAAAACATCACCTTGGGAAAACAGCAGGAGGTGTGATTATCACAGCCAGTGTAGTTTGCCAACATTCCCAAACCCAGTCATCTCACTGATCTAACCATGAGGCTGGTGGGGTGCTAGCTGCCGCCTTTCTCCACTTTGTTTTTTACTCTGTCCAATATTTATCATTAACTTACAATTTATCAATAACTTACAGCTGTGTTGTGTGTTCAGGGAGGAACTATTCTGCTGTATTAACTAGTTGAAGTGGTCTCTTGCCAGCGGGAAGGCCATATAGTAATCTGACATACAGGCTTCACTTTTTGGTGTCTTAACTCCAGGAAGTATTATTCTCCAGACTCAGTCACACACATGCCTCTCTTGACAATTTCCGCTAAGCTTTGCTGGTTGTCATGAGGGAACCTTTTCCACGGATCATTTCCACGTAGAGAAAGCAGCTTAATTCTCAAATTAAAATTATTCCGCATTACAGAGGAACTCAGTTGAATATGGTCATGGTCCTGTTCAACATTGTCTTAATCTGCACTTAACTTCTTAGGGCTTCTTAACTCCAGAGTACATTAACTAGGTACCCCAGACACTGGGACATCAGTAACACCAGGTACACCAGGCACTAGCCTCTCACAATATCTACCCTAGACATGAAAAATGGTTGAACGCAGATCATCGAACAGCAGTGATCTCAGAAACCTCAGATTTGACAGATTCTTCGCTGTGTGAGGAGACATTTTGTTGTCTCAACATGGTTAAGCAGGTGGCTTACATTAATGTCTTACATTAGTCCTAAGAAACTGAAGGGTTTTAATCACAGTTTAGGAACTTGCACCCTCTCTCTCAGGTGTTTTTGGTGTATCAGCAGCAGCATACAGAAGCGCCAAACTGCTTGCAGATGGAAAAGAATTCTTTCACAGTTTCCTGTCAAAAATTTAGAGTAGGAGTTCACTCTGTAATAAGCCAAGCTGTGACAGGAAAAGGCACAGAAGGAAAAAGCCAAATGTAATTGCATGTTACCTGAACAGCTATTATCTGATTTGAGCTTGGTGGTGGCCTCTTGAAGATTGGTTCTGCCCTGAGGTTGACAGCTGCAGCGTGTTGTTCTACGTTATCAAAGGACAGAAGACTGTCTGGCTGAATTACACAGTACTCATCCTGGCTATTGGAGTTGGGATCCTTCCTTCAGCTCCACACTGAAGCCATGGCACTTCCATCCTCCCAGTTTCTCCCTTAAGAAGAATTACATGTGCCTCTAGCATTAGGTAAGATCTAGGAGTTCTAACTCACTAAACCTGTGTTCTTTGCGTTTTGAGTTCTTGAAGCTGGAAAATGTTGACTGACTCATAGCTGTAAATCCTACGGCCTCTGGTCTTGAGACAGTGCTCACAGAACCTTCCTGATGACATCACAGCACCATTAAGAAAGAAGCTAAGCACTCCAAATCATTTAGGAATGATGAGTACTGGTTTATCACTGAGATAATCTATTCACTGTGCTAATTCCAGTGAAAGGTGCTGATTGATTGCAGAGTTGTTTCGTACTCCATACCAGCAAAGATCTTTCTGGCTGCGTGAGAGAGTCTGGTGTATGCTGATAAATGTGTCCTACTTTTAGAGGCTCTTTCACGGGCACCCCCTTGCCATGGGGAAGGAGCTTGCGTGCCCTTGTGAGGTTGAGAGCTGCGCTGGTGGTGGCATGTGCCTCCGGTGGGGTCTCCCAGGCCAGACAGGTCTCAACTGAAGGGTCAGACAAAGTGTGTCCACGGGCAGGATGGGCTCACTAGCCTTCAGGCAGCCATCCTAGGAGAAGGACAACTCTGACTCCAAACCCGGGCAGATGGAGCTCGTTTAGCCTTG
Source organism: Buceros rhinoceros silvestris (assembly GCF_000710305.1). Classification (NCBI taxonomy): domain Eukaryota; kingdom Metazoa; phylum Chordata; class Aves; order Bucerotiformes; family Bucerotidae; genus Buceros; species Buceros rhinoceros. The sequence continues at coordinate 22,389 of NW_010412105.1, read as the reverse complement.
TAAGGCTCCATCTAAGAGAAGGACACTCTAACCAAACCTACGACCTGAGGACTTTGCTGTCACCGTCCAAGCTCACTAGTCCCTGGCAGATGAACCTCAGGTGTAAAGGGTGGAGCCAGTTCCGCGCACACTGCACCTCAGCTAAAAAACCCACCACGCAGGCCTGAAGGGTGCACTCATGTTTTCAAAGCCCTGTAGCGAACTGGCCTTTTCAGCCATCAGCACACTTGCGGTAAGCGTGGGGAAAACCCTTCCCAAATCTTCGTTTGCGAAGCCAAGCCATGATGATGACTTTTAGAGGTCGCAGATGAAGCTGGAACTGAGGGACTTGCTCAAGCCTCTGCACATGCCAGTTCAGCTCTTCTTGAGTCCCAGATTCCACTGGGCAGGTCAAGCTCCCTCTGTGATTCAGCTCCCACATGCAAAATAAAGATCATGATAACTGACTTCTTCACAGTTTTTATCAGTCTTAATTAAAAGTCTGGATGGGGATGATGCGCAGCTATATCTGTGCAATGTTGAGAGCTTAGTTCAGTAGGGGCCCATAGATGCTCCTGCAGTAAAGAAACTCTTCCTTGAAGTCCTTTCTTACCACTCCAGTAACAGGTTTTATTTCTTCTGTTATTTTCTTGCCAGGATTCACGTTCAAGATACCCTATTTCTGTTGTGGCTATTCATGATGCCACAAATACTTGTATTATGAATATATTCATGTTTTTCCTGTGGTGATAGGAAAGACGTCACAAGTAGCTGACATGGGGCCGATCTCTGAATCCAAGTCTTACAGTAAGAGCAATATTTTTAATATTTATTATTGCATTGTTATTATTAACAGTATTTTATGGGAAGCAGCCCAAAACTCATCCGTTTATTTGAAAATAACCATTTGTGATACTCACCTTTTTCTCTGGGCAATTTGCTTCTTTCTGCTTTCATCCGAAAGTTGTTTATCTTGCTCTTCTCTACACAAAGCTCTTTTTTATTTTTTTTTAAATTCATGCAGTGCTAAGGAGACAGTCCAGCTCCTACACATAACAGAAAACAGACAACAATCATTAGAGAAGGTTCATCATTGAAGCTTCAGTAAACCTGGGATTACTGGGGTGAAATTGGTCCTCATGCTCTAGAAAGCCTTCCACTGTCCATGAGAAACCAGCTGAAACTATGGTGAAGTTATGAACACTCCTGTCTAGCATTTTAATCCGGATGTTTTGTAGGCTTATGTATACATTAATACAGGCTTTAAAAAAAAAAGAATGAAAGAGATTTCTTCTCATTAACTAATAAACACTGATTGAAAAGTCTCCTCTTAATGGTCATTTACCTTTGGCTAAACAAAATGGGATCACAGAGATAAGGTTAAACTTTAGAACAAAATTAATGATGCTAATTTTAATTCTTGCTGTTCTTTAATTATTGATGTCACTATATTGCTAGTGTTAAACATCCAGGCATATGTAAACACATCCCTGTAGTTAGAGTTACAAATCTCTCTGGGCTTTAGCCAGCTAGGTGAAATTTCTAATTTAACAAAAATACAAGCAAACAAAAAACACCATCTGTTTACACAGTTGTCTGAAAACATCATATTTAGAAAAGAGAAAATAAAATACATCTCTTCCTGAAACAGGGCAATTTTAAAGCAAGTTCTCCTCTATTACCTCATAATTCAGAAAAATGATCCTTTTTTGCAATAAGCAGATCTGGTATGAGCAGAAGCAATCATCTACTAAGACTGAGAAGACAAGCCATGTTCCATCACACAGTCTTATGAAACTGATGGTATGATGGTTTTGAAGCATTTCTATGGACCGTGATATCCTATTTTTTTATCAATAACAATGATTTTCCATTGCATCAAACTGTTCAAGTTAAGCCAGATAAAACCCTCAAGAGGCAAATATTTCAGTAAAGAATTCCCCCACTTATTTCCAGAACTGACTGTTATTTATCAGAGCACCTAATATGAGAGTTCTTGAAGTAATGCAGCTTTGACATTGTGTTGATGATTTTGATATTGACTTATGGCAAAAGTAGAATGTAAATATACTGTCCTCATGTATCTCATATGTATGTATTATCATTCTGTAGATTAAGTAAAACCTTGAGTCAGTGGAAAATATGAAGGTTATTTTTTATTTGTGTTTAACTTTTGCACAGTTCCTCATCCATAGCTTTCAGATTACCTTCCAAGCTTGAAAGTCATCACTCCCTTTTACAGTCAGGAGATACTAGAGCACAGAAAGGAGCAATTAATCCCAAACTCTCACAAGACATCTGTATGACAGGCCTTGTAGATGTCAGCCATACTGTTGTTCAGTAAAGGTAGAACAACTCAGCACTAAAGTTTATTTATTTTTCATTAGTATTTGAACTGCACATACAAAATACGGAAGCTCAGCTGAGTAAACACACTTGCATGTGCAAAATAGTCTTCAGTATCTGCAAATATCAGTTAAGATATACAATTCCATAGGCCATACTATGAACAAATAATTTGGAATGTGATGGTTAACAATTACATATTTTGTTTCATGTGTCAGCATGAAAAAATAATTATCCCTTGTTTCCAGTCTCTCTGAGGCAGGACAAAGATTGGATATAAGTAGGTATATATTACAATAGAAAAATAAATACTGCTCAGACATTTATTTCTTGCGTGTAGTATTCTTCCAATCTACTGTTGATACTTTGGTATTGGTATTGGTATGGTATATTTTATGTCAAAAATAATATTGCTTTTGGTATCAGTAACAGACATGTGCAACTTTCACTTAATGGTTATGTCATCAATCAAAACGTATGTCCCATTCCATGTACAGCTACTTTTGGAAATCGCTATTATGTTTCATATATGGTCTAGATTTATAATGTTTAATTTCCCTATATGGCTCAGGACAGTGTATTAATTTATACAGTTCTTTGTTATTGTGTTTCCATTAATTTATGGAATTGTACTTTCATAAGTGCCTTGAAATTACTTGTTTAATGGAAAATGTAAATCCTGGAATAAGAGCTTGCATAAATTTCTTAGCGCTGTAGGAGTAGGTGGCTCACCTTTTATTATTTTTACCCAATTACATAAACATATGAGTTACATCTATGGCCCAAGGTCTTGGTAATTACTAATACACTTTAAAAAAAACAATGTAAAATATTACTATGCCTGCTGACTGCCCTCAAAATTGCATTTAGTCCGTACATAAAATAGCCAAAATCTGAGTTTGTTAAGAAAGCCTTCTGCAAGGCTTTTCTTAATTTCCGATACTTCAAGTCCTTAAGTCTCTCATCTTTCTGGAACATTATGGTAATTCTAGTTTAGGGACAACACAGGGGTGTTCAGACATAGGAAAATGTCCATATGTTTTTCTGATAGTTTACATACTAAATAGTGTCAAAGATTTGAAGCCCTGAGTTGAAAGTTCCATTGAGGAAGAGAATTAAAAAGCACAACCTGTAAAATATCTCAAACACTGGGAGATTTTTGTAAAAGAGAAGAACAGAAATAGTAAAGTGAATGTGATAGAAGACAGAAAGGCAAACTAAACTGGAGTTTCTGGGATATACTTACATGGTTTATTCTGAAGTATTGTGTAGACGTGAATTTCCACTGTCCTGCACTGGGTGAAATAATTTATTCTGTCTATGGTGAGTATTTAATATAATAAGAATAATCTTAGTTTGATTTGGCTGCTTTGTGCTAACTCTGAGAGGCAGTTAATGACCGCTGATAGTGAAGGGCAATGAAACAATTAGGTGCTTCTATTTAAATAATTCATTTGCATTCTGAAAAATGATCTGTCATCAACTTTACAAGCTGCATCTCAATCACTTGCTCTGACTGTGCTGCACTGTATTTTTTTCGTTTTCCTTTTTAGCTCAAGATGAAAGTCAAGAGACAATTGTGATTTTGTTCTGTGCATTGCAAAATACTTTAGTGGTAGCTGACATGAATATTAGGAGCTCTGTGTGGAGAGAGGGAGGAAGGAGAAGAGAGAAGGAAGAAAAGTTTTGAAGGGAGAAAAGAAGTGGAACTAGTATCATTTTCTGGGAGAGTAGAAATTTCACAAAATTGCAGAATCACAGGATGTTAGGGGTTGGAAGGGACCTCTGGAAATCATCTAGTTCAACCTCCTTCTAAAGCACTTTCACCTAGAGTAGGTCGCACAGGATCACACCCAGGTGGATTTTGAATATCCAAAGAATAAGACTCCACAACCTCTCCGGGCAGCCAGTTCCAGTGTTCTATCACCCTCAAAGTAAAAAAGTTTTTCCTTACACTCACATGGAATTTTCTGTGTTCCAGTTTGGGCTTGTTGCCCCTTGCCCTGTCACTGGGCACCACTGAAAAAAACATGGCCCCATCCTCTTGCCACCTGCTTTTTAGATATTTATAAGAATGGACAAGATGCTTTCTCAGTGGGTTGGAAGGGACCTCTGGAAATCATCTAGTTCAACCTCCTTCTAAAGCACTTTCACCTAGAGTAGGTCGCACAGGATCACACCCAGGTGGATTTTGAATATCCAAAGAATAAGACTCCACAACCTCTCCGGGCAGCCAGTTCCAGTGTTCTATCACCCTCAAAGTAAAAAAGTTTTTCCTTACACTCACATGGAATTTTCTGTGTTCCAGTTTGGGCTTGTTGCCCCTTGCCCTGTCACTGGGCACCACTGAAAAAAACATGGCCCCATCCTCTTGCCACCTGCTTTTTAGATATTTATAAGAATGGACAAGATGCTTTCTCAGTCTTCTCTTCTCCACACTAAACAGACCCAGCTCTCTCAGTCTTTCCTCATAAGAGAGATGTTCTAGTCCCCTACTCATCTTTGTAGCACTCCACTGGATTCTCTTCAGTAGCTCCTTGTCTCCCTTGAACTGGGGAACCCATCAGTGGGTATGGTGATGTGATTTTCATCAGGGCAAGAATAATGATAATAACGATGATAATGGTAGTAATAATGAAATTATATATATATATATGCACACACACACAAATATATACAATATCCAGACTGAACCAAGGTCCCCTAATGTTGTGGGCAGGCACTGGGGAAGTCCCAGACTGCACTCAGAGGCACACAGGAACAAAACTCAGGAGCTGGATTCCAGAACGCATGGATTGGGATCAAAGCCAGAATGGACAGAGTCATCCTCAGATGCCGGCCAGTAAAGAAGAGAGCTTGACCCTTGTGATCCTCAGCTTTATTCCGCATATGACATCTATGGGATGGGACAACTTGTTGGTCAGTTTAAGGTCACCTTTCCTGTCCGCTCCTCCCTGCAGGTGCAGCCTCTCACTTACTGCACCCCCACCGTGGCACACAGGATTGAGCAGTGACCTGGGTCTGCACGGGAGCAAGGGTAAGCCAGAGCCTTTCTGCAGACCAGTCCCTGGCAGTAACTGTCAACATCTAAAAGTTATCACTTGTAGAAGCAGAGTCTGTCTGCAGAAATATGCTGTTAACTTCAGAAAGTGCAGTCAGTTAGAAGAGACTGAGCTGGAAAGAAAAATCACTGAACAGAATAAGTTCTGTTCTAACTCAAACTGGGACAGTTAAAAAGAAATATAATTGATTCTCTTATCGAATTCCCAAATTTTCAGTATATTTGAACACGAGTGGACCTTATGATTTTTGTCACTTTACTTACGTTGATTACAATAATTTAATTGTGATAGCATCCACTATTATTACTACTTCTGCTTTTGTTATTTTTTGAAAATGATATTGTAATGTACAATAGATTTGATATTTGGTATTGAATGGGATTTTTGTTTGAAGACCTTATAACTGATCTCCTTTTTAATCTTATCTGAGAACTTATTGAAATATTTTGGCTCAAATTTAGAGTCACCTGGGAAAACAAAAGCTATTGACCAGGACACATGCATTTGGGTATTTTATGTCAAAAATTCTGTCACATTTGATCATCTATTTCTCTTCTTCATGCTTTCTGAATCAGAAATGAGCTTGAATCATGAGTGTGAACACTGAAATATTAGGATGTTTGGGATTTGGCCAGGTTTCTGCCTATCACTTAATGCTGAGATTGGAGCTGGTTTTGATTAGCCGTGCTGAAATTTCTTGTCACAAAATGTTCCCCTTTTGTCTTTCTAGAATATTCCAAACATCATTTGAACAACAAAAGGGAGCCAAGTAAAAGAAACAGAAACAACCATCCAGGCCCAAAGCAGGTTTCCATCACGTTTTAGAATTAAGTAACTCAAATTGAATTTTAATTTACATGTTAGATTTAATATCACATTCATTGCATATTAATCGAATAGCAATGGATCATTTACCAGCCCATTTAACGAGGTGTAACAATGGCTGCATATAAAATATACAGATACTATTATTACACTGTCCTTAAACCTTGGTAAATCTGCTTGAATAATTAGTAATGCTTCAGCAGCATACAGTAGCTAAGGCACCTCTACACCAATTCATTGGTGTAACCTATACAAACAAGTACCAAGTGGCTTCCAAGAGCCTGTGTTCCCGTCCTGCATAATCACTGAGAACATCATAAGGTTGCTTCTTATATTTTTCCAGTCTCTTTAGACTTTGTCAGCACCAGACAAAGTTTAAAAATAGAATGAATAAAAATCTTGAGGTAGCCATAGCAAACTTATTTTGAGTTCACCTCATAAGGCTGACTAACTGGTATAGTTTTAGTGTGCATTAATTGATTCTCTACATATGATTATGGGCAAATTATTAACAACTGTAAGTGCTGTGCTGTTAACATCATAAATTATATCTGTCTGGAGGTGTCATGGATTCAAAACCATGCTGCAAGCATTGTATGAAACAGTTTTGTTTCTTGACTGGAAGTATCAGTAAAATGACTTCTCTCTTCCTTTCATTTCCACTGGCTGAGGTCTGGGCTGACAAGTGACACAGAGGAAGTGTCGTCTTGGTTGGTGGTGTCCTCACTTGTCCCCCCATGAGCGGTGTCCTCACTTGTCCGCAGACATGGCTGTCTCATGGCCATCCTGTAAATACCTTTTCTGCCAAGTGAAGATTGGATTTTAAAAGTTAATCTTTCACCAGATATTTGTGGCTTGAATTTGAGGGCTCTCACCTACACACCATTTAACCGTAAGTACTATTGTGGTTGAAAGATTGTTTTATGTAAACATCAGTCTGACAGCACCAGAGGTTTCCTGGTGATGCAGGAGTATTTTATCAGCACCAGCTTAACTGACTCGTTCTCAGCCAAGAAACAATCTGATACCTTAAGAGTAGATTCTCAGCTGGGGCTCAGAAACAGGACAATTAGGCATGATCTAATTAAGACCAACCAGCCTATTTATTCTTAAAACTTGAAGTATGAACAGAAGGAAAACCTCTTCTTTATGTATAGGCTGGAGCTCTGTAGAGAAAAACGGGGTATTAACCTGCTGTTTCAGAATTGTGGTGCAATTTAACGGTTAGACCATCTAGCATCCACAGAGTTTTAAAAATACTTGAGTATTTCAAATTGTGGCTTACACTATTACTTAACACTATTACTATTACTTAGGAGCTGGGAAATGTTCTCATCTTGACTGATGAAATAAATCAAGCTTTCTTTCGTGAGTTTAAGCACTGACATATTTCCTGACCTTTTCAAATTAAACTTACTTATTTCTAGTTAATGGACATCTTTGGTTGCCTTGTGTAGTTAGATGTGTTCCAGTTTTTAATCTTTTTAATTATTCAGTGTTCCTAAAACTTATGACCTTAATTTTCCCCAGACCATTTATGAGCAATGGGAAAGAGGAAGTAATTTTCTTACCTCTGTCCTCACTCTGTGAGAGATCTCGAATAAAAAATGAAATTGTGCTTAGCTGGAATGAAGATATAACTTGCACCTACATCAGAGACTTTGAAGTGCTTTAACATTATCAATATTTCTGTTTAAATCTTCTTAGTAGAGAAGGTTGCCTTATTTTTTCCATTTTACAGTCGAGAAAGAGAGAGGGGAGAGAAAAAGGGTTAAGGAGGTTCAAAGTTATGAGATGTCAATCTATCAGTTATGGCAAAGCCTATAAATATTTTTTATATGTTAATTTGTCTTCATGTTCATATTTGCACATCAGAATGTAGCCTTGTTGTGCAATGCAATTAGTATCAATGTATTCAACTAAAACTTTGAGGCAAAATAAAGCAAGGGGTTTCTTGCTGGCAGCAAATCAGGGGAGAAAATAACCAGGAGGCCAATTTTTTTTCTAATTTATAACCGGGCCAGCATCACAGAATTCAGTCTTGCTGTTTGACTAAAGATTTCTGTAATTGATGTAGTTAACTGTACTACTGTGACGAAAGGAAAAAATATGGTTGATGATTGACTTTCATGGAGTGTCACTGGTCATATACTAGTGAAATTCGAAGGTCTTACCTTGCGCAAGCTGACCAAGATTTTCAAGACTGTTGATTTGTTATATTTCAGTTCAAAACCAAAGGCTATATGAACCAATGCTTTATCTCCAACAGCAGCTAGTTTCAGGTATTTATTCAGAGAGAGAAGCAGACCTCAGAAAAACTACCTATATGTTCCTGACTATTATTACAGGTTAGAATGGCATTTCTCTTCAGTGTCACATTTTGGTTTTATGCCTGCATCTATGTCTAGGTTCATGTCTCGTCCGTTGTAATCCAAGCTAACCTAACAGTTCACACTGATGCTGTTCCTCACATAAATATTCCATGTTTGTGGTTTTTTTTCCTTCTGTTGACCTTTTCACTTTGGAAAGCCATCATACATTATCTCTTCTCTCTCTCAGCTTCACAAATAAACACTGCCTGTATAAATTGTCTGAGGGAATCTGGTACTTTGTCACTTTCTGACAGGCTTGCACTTTCTAACCATGACTTACTTGGCATAGCAAATGGACTGCCTAACACAAACAACAGTCCCAAAGCCGTGTCTCAGTATGATAACACTAGAAGCCTCCTCACTGTTGTGTCCAAAAATCTGATAGTTGTTAGGCTGTAGGTAAACTGAAACATCCTTTGATGAGGCTGATCAGCCTGGACTCCTCTTTGAACTCTGCTGCATCTGTTGTTGCTTGTTCTGTGTATTAACGGTAAAGGCTTGGGAGCAAGGACTGTCTAAGTGCAGTATCTAGCTATTTAGCCTGATGGCTCTTTAGTTAATGAAGTACATTCCTTAGCTCTATAAAAATTGTAATATATAATTTAATTACACTGTTGGTAAGGGGTTTTTTTGAAACATGAAAATAAAAAAACAATCCTGCAAAATACTGACCAATGAAAACAACCTGGAAGAGGCTAGATTATTTGAAATTTTCCCAAAATTTTCAGGTCAAATGACTGTGGATAGTGGATTGACAATTCAAACATCCAGAGATTCTGTCACAAACTGAATTTTACCCTCAGTAGTTGCCTTTGCTTGTGCTGAACTGATCTTGAACAGAACCATTGCACATATACAGGATAACTGAAAGCGTAAGATAGGGCCATATGAGCAAAATGTCTCAATTTTTCATTTACAATAATACCTTTTCATTTTATATTTTGATACTAAAGTTTGAGTATTTTGCAAACAGCCTTCTATTGTATAGCTTCCAACATTAATATACTTCATTTGCTTTGTACAGGTAAGTAATAATTGGTGGTAGTTCCGAGTTGATGGCTGGCAAATATTGACATTTGCCATTTAAATATGATCTAGTACAAATATGAGCTAAAGATTATCTAATTATATGTATTAATACATCAATAAATAGCATATGAGTCAGAACTTTCTGCAGTACTGTGATAAAAGTGTTTCAATATCCTATTATCAGAACTGCGACCCACTAAAAGAGGTGACTGAACCTGAGCCATTAAAACCAGAAAGACAACAAGGTCTTGTGGTTTTCTGTGCTGGCTAATCCATCTCTTCAAAATTTATTTATATCAAGTGTACCCTGAAAGTTATAATGAGAACTGTAAGTGACAGAATACAGTATGAATCCAGTAGAAGTTGAGAGCTTTACTTTTCGGTGTTTGGAGAAGAGTGGATATCCTGCATGCTTTCTGCCATGTGGGATAAGCCCATGACAGAAATGTTAAGTGAAATTAGGGCTGCGATTTCCTTGTATACACATTGAAGAAAGATGCTTCATAGAATAGGTCAGAATGGGCTCTTCTGTTAAAGTTAGAACTTGAAGTGTATTTGTCAAGGCAGCGATAATAATATTTGTACAACTATTGTTAGTCTTTTTGCTTCTGAGATTTTCCTGTTGAGTCATAAGATGCACGGACTAGGCATAATGACCTGAAAATTACATGTAAATTTTCAGGATATAGTCTTGAGTCAGATGAGCATTCTTCAAGCTGGTAGATTTGTAGCCTAAGATGGCTTCAGTTGCTAAAAGGAAAGGAATTCCTTGCATGTCAGCAATTCAGCCGGACTATTACTATGTCTCTTAGCTGTCAAGCACCCAGCCAGGAAGGAGCATGGCTGACAGTACAGAAAATAAGGTGTTATACTAAATCTGGTAAACCAGTTTTGTTGTATTGGTGAAAACCAATGCTGTCTGGAGCCATTCATTAACTAGACAAATGAGCTATTCCGGTCCCCTAAATTTTCTCTTGTGTAATTATGTATCCTGAAACAGATCCTTTTATCTTTAACAGACACTTTACTGACTATTGATGTTTTTATCCACACATAAAGTCTTAG
>NW_010412105.1:9220-11607 GCF_000710305.1 Buceros rhinoceros silvestris | reverse complement strand
TCTCAATAACTGTTGCTGCTCTTCTTTCACTTGCATGTCTCCTGGTGAAATTATCTTTTTAAAATATAAACAGATTGTTTATAAAAGAACCATAACAACTTATGTACTCTGTTGCAAAAATCAAATTTAACATTCAAAATGTAAGCAATCATAATGTAAGGTAGTGCAGTCTGCGTAAACCTGGATGTTCTCCATTGATCAAACCAAGGAATCTCATAGGATCAGACCCGTCTTAAGACATAATGCATCAATGATATAATGCTTGGGCTATGTTTCCAAGCATTTTGAGGGAAAATGTTTGAAAGTATGACATATTAGCATTATTTCTATCCCCCACCCCGCAAATGAATCTTATCTTAGGAGTGTTTGCATAGCTTTGAAAATCCCAAAAGCAACCCAGCACTAAGAAAAAATGTAACACAACTCTGAAATAAACAAGGCTGTTCAAACTTCAGCAAATATTGAAATATTGTGACAGAAGAGGTTTTAAACATTATATACCCCCAAAACAACGTTCACATCTCACTACAACTACATATTGCACTAAATGCAAAGAGAGAGTATAATTTTCAGACAGTATTTTCCAGGTTCAATCAAATGTGCTTGGACTTAGGTACACTGAAATTGTACGTAAGTGAAGAATTTTTCACAGAGATAGTCCAATTTCTATAATTTTAAAATGATTTTTAATAATTTTCATTATTTTGGTGTTAACACTATTTTTTCTTGCAAGTTCCTGGATTTTTTTGTTTGTTTGTTTTTTTGTTTGTTTTTGAAGCAGCCATGAAGTTTGTGGTCAAAATGTACTTAAATGATATGTGTATCAGGCAAGTTAAAGTGCACAGCAACTTAATTGTAACAGCTTTGACTTTTCAATGTCTACATGTACATGTGGATACCTATGTACATATTTAATAATGGGAAGAAGCATGTGTCTAAGAGTTGTGATCTGAGTACAGAAATCTCCCAAGCCGGGTGATTTGTTTTTTTCTCTTTTCCTCACAGATGTTGATTTTTCAGCATGTGTTTCTAAGTACAGGTAAATTAATAAATGCTTTGTACACATTCATGTTGAAAACAGTGAAAAACCTGAAAAAACACACTTGCTTTCTTTATGCTGTGTAATGATGCTTTTGCAGGTAGTGGTTTCTCTGCAGGTACTGAATGAGATAAAATAAGAACAACATCAGAGAATAAAACGGAAGCAAGAGTGGGGGAAATGCAATGGAGAAAATGTTTTATAGCATAAATTCAGAAAATGGATGAAGTACTAGTGAGGCACAGAAATAAAAGAATGTCGTTCCAAATGTCAGAAGTATGAAGGGAGGCGGTTCTTTCAAATTATGGCAATCAGATCATGCGAGAGAAAATGACAGGAGTCAGAAATGCATGAGGGCGGAGCTACAGATGGTTACGAAAGTCTTCACAATCACCATCTCTCACTTTGTCACTTCTTTCTATGCAGTATCTGCATTACTGATCATCACTTCTCCCAGGTGCAGTAACTGAGACATCCAATTTGCACAACAGTTTTCTCCTATGCCTCTCTTCTTTTCCTGTTAAATTAGGGGTGGGATTTTTCACAGCTTAAGGGGTGTAAACCTGTAGTCTAGCCCTCCTGTGTGATCTTGAGACATTCCCTAAGCCTCAGTCTATGGAAAACCTTTCATAAGCTTTGGGGCCTAATTACAGAACTAGAATCTTTAAAACACCTGCTCAAAGATTGTCTAACTGCATAGTCATAGAGGATTCACAGACTGCTCAGTTGTTCCTCAGGTAGAGCATGAGGACGTTAGTTCATCCTGTCATCTACAGCAGGGAAGTGCTGAAGATGCCTGGGTGGGGGTTTCGGGTGGTGTTTCCTCAATGCCTATTAAACCGCTGCCAGCTCACATGTGTTGTTTGCTGTTGTGACTCCCACAGTGAGATTTTAATCTCTGCTGACTTGAGCAGTATTTATGCTGCTTAATATTCTGTACTTAACAGATAGCTATGATTCTATGGTAGTGATTAAAGCATCTAGACGTTTCTGTGGATCTGGATATTAGGTTCCCTGTGCCTCAGTTCCACCCTGTAAAATGAAGACAACTTTTTTTACTCTAGAAATAAATCCATTCTTGAAGTAGAACAGACGTATTCCTGAAAGTATATTCATTCCTTCCTTGAGCCATCCATAAAATTACAAAAAAGACTTTTCTCCTGGTTTTTGGGTAGTATGAAAGAATAAAATGTCAATTAAGTCAGACTTTGAGGATAAATAATCTATGGAGTGTTACAGGATATCTTATTGTTAAATTATCACCAACACACACTACATAACTGCTAGTCTAAAAGTTTCAGCTAGCGGAACATTTTCACTCTTTGCACTGGAACAAATTTTTACCGAC
>NW_010412105.1:0-9144 GCF_000710305.1 Buceros rhinoceros silvestris | reverse complement strand
GCAGGAATGATTAGAGATGCTCTGGAAGTTCATCAGGGAATACCTGCATTAACAGAGCAATCCTTCCAGTTAGGCTTTGAAACACTAATTGGAGAGACATGCTTGAGTCACTGCAGTATCCACTGCATTCATTCTCTCTTTAAGCAGACTTCAACTTCCAGACCTTGAAATTGTCAGGCTTTGCTGAAGTAAATGAGCTGAATAAAATCAAGGGCATATAGATATATATTTTGAATAAGTTTTGTGCTCTGTCTCTCTTTCTCAGCATTCAGGGTTATACAGTATGATTTATTGTTACAGAGAAGACTAGGTAAATGAATACTAATGTCTGACAATGTTGTTCTGTTCATTGTAAATGGAATTTATGGTGTTAAAACTGGTGACACTTAGCATGTCAAAAATTAATAGTGTTGCTAATTACATTTCAATAAATTAACTTTATAGTCTTTCAAACAGCCTTTTATTAAGGCAGGTGAGCATCGGTCCCATTATGTGTTGGACAAGACCATTATAAATCAAAAAAGAAAAATCCCACATAGAGAGTAAGCTGAGGAGATTTCTGTACATTTCTTTTCTCAAGAATATCGCCATACTAGATGAAGCTGCATCAGGTAGCCTTCTGGATCAGTAATGAGTAGGAGAGCTATTAAGGAATTAGCCATAGATTCAGACTGTCCACAGACGATGAAAAATACCTGTTGGTTTTGAAACTCTGCTTAATGTACATCAGAAATTTGCTGCTGGAACAAAGAAGGAATGATTTAAATGTCAGGTTTTGATGTAAATTGTGCTTTGGAAATGACTGGTTACAAGGATAAGTGTGGAAGAACAGTGTGCATAAAACATTAGGAATGTGTCTGATGCGAGCATGGGCCATAATTTTTTAGTTGGCTGTATTTATTTCACACCACCTTCAGTGAAGCTTGGTTAATGGCATGTTTCTCAGGGCTGAAGATGTCTGTCAATTATTTCACAAAATTTTGGGAAAGAAGAGGAGTAGAATTTCAAAACCTGTGATTTGAGCACGACTTATTAGCTGGAGCGTGACTTTATGTAGTTGGAGTGTAGCTTTACTGAATTCATACAACTCATGCCTCACTTAGTCCAAAAGTTACATAAAAGCTGAAGTTTGCAAATCACAGACACAATGGACTTTATGACACAAAAGATACTTAAGAGAAAGAAATTCAGTGAAGTCAGAAAAGCTGTAACTGCTATCAGTGATTCACGCTTCAGCTCTGCAATTCTTATGTGCGGATAGCAGCACTAGAGCACAGTCAGTGTATCTCTACAAGCCTCTGGATAAAGCAAGCAAGGAGTTCACAAGTGAAGCCATGCCCAGTCGGTTCATGGGATACTCCATTGTGATTCCACATACCTTGCTAATTAGCTACAAACCACTGAATTTCCACTAGACCACGGTAGGTGTATCTCTAAAAGCCTCTGGATAAAGCAAGCAAGGAGTTCACAAGTGAAGCCATGCCCAGTCGGTTCATGGGATACTCCATTGTGATTCCACATACCTTGCTAATTAGCTACAAACCACTGAATTTCTTGATGAAAAGTTACATTCTTACAATTGCCCTGATATTTCAAAATGTCTTTCAACATATGTGCTCTTACTGGATTGAGCTTTAAAGCTTCAATGAAAAATAGACTTGACAGCAGTATTTCTAGTATTGTTTTCCGAAGTTTTGAAGGTGATTTTTAGTTCACAAATTTCTCTTAGGTGTCGATAGCACATACAGTGCATAATTACATGTATGTTTTAAAAGCATACTGGAAACCAGATCCTGAAAAAAGACTACAAATATATAAATAAAAATAATAATTTATTTCTCCGAAAGGAAATTAAACAGGCAGTATAAGTAAAAAGATTTTGATTATGTTTCTATCATGGTTTAACCCCGTCAGCAGCTGAAGTCCCACACAGCTGCTTGCTCACTCCCTGCATCAGGATGGGGAAGGGAATCAGAAGGGTGAAAGTGAGAAACATGTGGATTGAGATAAAGACACTAAAGCAAAAGCCATGCACGCAAGCAAAGAAAACCAAGGAATTCATTCACTACTACCCATCAGCAGGCAGGAGTTCCACCACCTCCAGGAAAGCAGGGGTCCATAACACATAACATTACTTTGGAAGACAAATAGAACACTTCGAACATCTCCACCTTCCTTCTTCTTTCCCCAGCTCTATGTGCTAAGCATGATGTCACATGGTATGGAATACCTTTTGGTCAGTTGAGGTCAACTGTCCCAGTGATGTCCCCTCTCAGATTCTTGTGCCCCGCCCCAGCCTACTCGCTGGTGGGGTGGGGTGAGAAGCAGAAAAGGCCTTGACTCTATGCAAGCGCTGCTCATAATAACGTAACATTTTTGTAATAATGAAAACACATCTGCACTATCGAGAGTGTTTTCAGCACAAATCCAAAACATAGTCCATACTAGCTACTATGAAGAAAATTATCTCTCTCCCAGCCAATAGCAACACAGTTTCTAAAAAACAACATTCATAGATCTATACGAGTACTGTTAACATTATCTTTAACTGATAAAATAACTTTACTTAAAAATAAATCTGAGGTAAACTGGAGAGGTAGGATCCCAAACTCTCGGATGAAAGAGCACAAGCAGAAGGAGAAAGTCCCTCACTAATCTGTATCATTCACTCCTAGCTTTGCATTTCTTTTTAATGTAAATTCAAAACTTCCTTAGCATCATTCATTTTGAGGTCTCATTTTTTATGACCTATTGATCTCGAGTGGACGAAATCCCTTTTTGTCTGTCAGCCTTTTTCATCCATTTGATCCAAGTAATTGTCAGCCTCACCAAGGTCAAGGGCCTGCAGCTAGATAAAATCAGCATTTATATAGAATCCTTGGGATGTCAACCATCTTCATCTCAGCAAAAGGGAAATAAGTTGCAGAGTTTATTTACAGCCCTTTTCTCTTTTCTTTTGTTAAACACTAGATGGGCCAGATTCTTAAAAAGATTGGCAATAAAAAAGTAGAACAGGTGTCAAACAAGTAACATTGTAAGAATTCGCAGACCTGCTATGTTGTGTCACGTAATTATAAAAATAGGAACTGCTCATAGAAGATTAGACCAGCCATTTGTGTTCAGTTCCGAGGTTTTGGTGGTTTTTACAGTTTCTAGTATCTGACGTCCTCTATTGGTGTATAAGCCATGATTAGCTAATTTGGACCCGGAAATAAGTTCTTGCTTTGGATTTAACCTCGTATTAATATTGCCACTCTAAAGTTCTTAAGTGAAAAGTGATGTATAACCATAATTTTTTTCATTTTAACTTAGAAACACTTCTGGGTTATCTAGTGCATCTACTGTCCTTTACTGCATAGAGGTAAGAGCAATTTAGTCAGCCTCACATCATCTGGCTACGTGACTGTCTTGTCTTAGTCCCAGGTGTCTTCAATAGCTTTCTGTTTGTTAATAAAGACAAAATGAAAACTGAAGCATTGTGGAAAGCTGGCAGCTGACTGATATGTTCTCGGGAATGTTCCTCAAGCTAAGCAAATTGCTAGTTGGGCAGACATTTAATACCTCCTGTGATCTGCAGCATTGAACTTTATTTATTGTATTCCTTCTAAGGCAGGATACACATTGCTGAAGAAGATATTTTTCTCCCAGAGAATTATTGTTATTTCACCATACAGAGACCCACCAATGAAACTTGTATCAGTTTGTGCTACACGTAGTTAGTTCTTCAATACTTTTCCAAAGAGTCAGCAGAATAAACACAGACAATTAAATATTATGTTTCTTAGGTTCTGAACACAAGAAAACAGAATTTGAGAGCAAGGTTTATATATTTAAGAGGGTAACTACAGTATCAATTTTTAATTTCAAGTTAATATTTTCTTATTAGCTTTGCATTTATGTCCTTGTGTTTGCAGTGGAGTGTTTGATTTAACTTTTTATTACAACCCGGCACCAAAAGATCACACAGCCTTAAGTAGCTAGATGAATCCTAAGCCCTTTCTGATCTATCTTTGTTTCCCAAGATAGACCTCCCCCTCTTATGGGGGGTGATAACCTACCTTCTTTTCTATTAAAAATGCCTTTGCATATATTAAGATAAAGTTTGTTAAATTTTGACTGTTTAAGCAATGTTTTCATAAATGCAAAATTATCTAAAATTCTTGAACAGAAAAAACATTTTTTTTCTCTTTGAAGTTGTGTTTATTCTGTTGATTAGAAAAAAAATAACTTTAAAGTGTGTTTTTTCAAGTGCACACATATCATTGAGGCGCATATAATTTACTTCAATATAACTACCCTTTAGACTTTTAGGTCACATATACAAAACTTTGTATCACTCAAGATAGATCATATTTGTGCTATGTTTTATCAGTCATGTCTTAACATGTCATAACACTTAAGCATTAACTGTCACTTGTTAAAAAATTATCAGCAAAAGTCATTCATTACATTATAAAATGTTTTCTAATTAAGCTAATGCAGAGCCTTATTAGAGTTTCAAATTAACCCATTAGCCACATTAGAAAAGCAAATTTGATAATGAATTTTGTACGTAATATATGGTTGTACAACTACAACTATGAAGTTCAGCTTATACTATCTGGCAAGGGAAATGTTTCAGTCACGACAGATTCCGGAGCAGTGTAAGAAGGGTTGGCTGAGAAGCAAAATGTCAGACTGAAAATGGCATTGAAGTACCCATTGCTGACTTCTCAGATGTTGTTATTTATTTATTTCTCAACATCTCTGCCCAGTAAATTTCATTTACAACCTCTCTTATTTTCACATCTCCCTAATGGTATCTGCCCTCTATTGATAATTAATCCAGATAATGACACTCCTGGATATGATGCCACATCTCTGGACACTGAAGTGTATCCAACATGCCATTAAAATCCCATTAAAGCTTTATTCACCAGTTCCAAATTAAAAATAAACGTTGATGGTACATTTGAGAGAATACTGATTGCACTGACCTTGCAATGCACCTTCCAAAAACTGTAGCAGAAAGGACTTTCATGTGGCAAACTGAGATGGTATTTTATTTATTTCTGTTTCAGGAGAAGAGGAGTAGTAGTTCTCTTTTAGTTATTTGACCTTAAGTCTGCAATTTTTAATCTACTACCCAGCAGAACTACAGCAAACTCTCACGCAGCATAATTGACATCTCTTTCCCTGTGGAACTTGTTACATATTCCTTTGTACGAGTGCAGAAAACCAGTCTTCCCTTACCAATTAGATTTCACTTTTCATAGCTGTGATTTACCCATGTATATCTCACTAAATTAATTTCATTTATTTGTTGTCATAACCTGCTATCACAATCTTTCCTGCTTTTTCTTTTCCCACCATTTCATTTTCAACTTTTCAAAATCTTTCTCTTCTTTCAGCCTTGCTCTTCCAGACAACTGTTTTGAACATGCATCTTGTTTCTTATGCTCCATTCTTACAGACAAGCTTGTCATTTGATTAGGACTGACCCTGTCCTTTTTTCCACCTCAGGAGTTTGCTAAGGGAGCATCCTGAGTTAGAGAAATCCTTAACTTTGTACAATTGTGCATTTCTAAATAGCAGGTGTCATGTAGATACTTGTTTTTAAACTTGCGTTGAAAGTTTGAGTGAAGCAACCTGAGTTGCAACTCAAAGGCCATTTATTGGTGCTGTGAAACTCGTAAGAGATTTTATTTTAGTGGGAGAAGCAGTACTGAATATCAAATAATTATTCTCAAGAACAATTATGCACACATAATTCAGTGATAATCTTCCAGTGATATAAAGGAATTCCAAAAGAGAAATATTTGAATAGTCATAATTATACAACAAATTTCCTTGAATTTTTAGGTTCCTTTGCTAAATATATTTGTAAGTAGAAGTAGGTAATTAGCTAGGAAAAAAAGAAACCAACCCTCCAGTTTTTACCATGCATTCCTATGCAATAAAAGTACGGTGTGTCACATGGACATGGATATGTTTCGCTTCACTTACAGTGAGTCATGGTTTGCCTTTTAGTTCAGATTAGCTCAATGTGCAAAGCATATCTTTAAGTGATGTATCATTTTTATTTAGATTACAGGTACCTCAGTTGTAGAAGTGATAACAAAGTGGAAGGGTGGGGAGTATTGGTCAGATTTTATTTGAACAATTTTTTAGTTTATAGGTGGAAGAATAGCAGGCTGCAGAACACCATCACCTAGACCATGACCTGATGTGGCCCTGTGATCAAGGGCTGTCATGAAATTCCCCTCTTGCTTCTTTCCTGCTATAAAATTTATGACTATACCATCTCTTTCAGTTCAGCAAGTAAGGAGATTTAGCCGAAGCTCTTCCACTTCTTTCTCTTAATGCGCTTGTTTCTAATGTGCATGGCTCTGGAGTGAGATTTGGAAGGCTCTAGGGGTGTGAAATTAAAAGATTGTAAAGTAACCAGAGGGAGAAAACATTAATAATTTTTTACTTTTTGCAAGGATATATAATCCAAATGAAAATGTAGCTTGTTAATTATATGTGTTTCACAAGGATTGGGTTTTTTTAAAGTAAAATAGAGGAATATTTTAAATTTACTGTCAAGTAGAAAACAATTCCAGCTGAGGTCATAAGAGAATAAAAGTTGTGCAGGTGTAGTTTTGTACCCTGTATTAGCACCATGGAACATAATTTCTTCCTTAAATATTACAGAAAACTTTGTATCTATATAAGGTTTGCAGTCAAAGTATTCCAGACCCTAACTAAGGCACCACATCATCATTCTTTCTAAATCTGGAGATTCTGGGATTCAGATCCAAGGGTCCTGTTACTTTTCTATGGAAAGAAGAATTCATGTCAAGATTTTTTTGGCTTCATATTTACAGATAAATTCAATGAAGTAAAGGTTCTTTACCTTTAGGTAGGTTCTTTACCTTGCCTAGGTAGGTCCCACCAAGATTAAGCTACCCCTGTATAGATTTCGAGGCTAGGTTTTGGAAGTTATGTCCTTAGACCCTCTAAAATTTATTTAGAAAGTAGTAAGTGTTATTTGAAATAAATCTTTAAGACCATCGTAGAAACAGTAGGCTTAGTTCTACGACGAACACTTCTACAGTTTGTAATAACAGTGCTATGAAAAACTATAATTAATCATCCTTTTTGTTCTTATTGCAGAATATGACTTTATGGTAAAAGGCACGTGATGGAGAGAGAGATTTATGATTTTTTTATTTCAAGATCTGTGTAAGATACACAAAAACTCATCAAGGAATGTTTGCCAAGCAGTTAATTCTGCCTCTGGTATCAAGATGTGTCTGAAGCTCTTCTAATTGTACACCTGAGTAGATACAGGAAGATTGAGAGCTGCTTGGGAGACTGACTCAAGAGACGGGGGCCTTCATAGGGCAAGGAAGGGCATATGAATGAACTTAGTTGGTGCATTAAGATTGGTTTCTCCACATGAGGTCGGAATATAGCTGTTAATGAAGAAAAAACAGTGGCTTGGGGTGGAGGAGCATTTGTTCGTTTTTGTTTAAAGTACTGCTGGCTAATGCTTGTGTTTCAGCTGAACAAGCTTCTGATTTCTACCAGGGCTATACGTAACACACATTCTGTATCTCTACGTATCTATGGTTTGACGAAACCATCACCATTGTAATATGGAATAATGAAGAGTGAAAATGATGTGGACTGGGGCTGCAAATCTTAAAAGCTGATTGAGTTTCAGCAGTGATTTAGAGGTTTCAAATCATGATAATATATGTGAATGAAAGTGCAGCAGATGTTAAATTTGTCTCTTCTAAAAAACCCTGAAGTCCTCTCTTTAACCAGTATTTCAGTGTCCCAGTAATTGCTACATGACCTAAGTTCAGAGAATCTTTAATTTAAATGAAAACATTTTATGTTTGACTGTACAGAGTTTTTTGTGGTGGAAACTTGTGGTTGGGGTGGTGAGAGGCCAGTCTTGGAGCTACAAACATGTCAAAGCCACTAGACCATGATATTAGAAATACAAGAAAAAGCAAAAATATTTTTAATCTTGAGATTATACTTCTAAGAAGAAAACAAACAATGCAACATATAGTGACTTAATGCCTCTTCAAGTATGAAATGACAATATTGAAGGAAGACGTAAAAAACCTAATTTATCTTGTCACTGGGAACAAGAGAAGATCTTGGCTTTGTATGCAACTGTGAATCACAACAAAATAAAAATCTGAAAATAATTTTCTAAACTTATATTTCCTCAAAACTCCATATAATAATGGAAAGAAAAAAAATCCTATTCCAAGTCTATGAAGCAAGTAATGCAGCTATAAAAACCTATGAGCAGTATGTAAATATGGATATACACATATTCCTACTTTTATGGAGCTGACTGAAAAAATCAGCTTTAATTTTAAAACCGGATTGTCTCAGATAGTGATTGCGGGGTTAGGAGTCAATGCTATGAAACTTGGGAAGTGTTTCCCATGGTATAGTAAAAATTACTGTTATTTGCTTTATCATGTTGTTTCCTTACCGCCTTAAGGAGGAAACACCTGTGTTATGTGTAATCATGTTTCATTAATCATAAATAAATAAATAAATATGAACGTGAGTATCAAACTACAGGGTTCAAGTCTTCTACAGGTGTCATTTTTCCTTATCTGGCTGGAGCTTCCTAGGGTCTTGGTACCATAGCTATTCAGACGAGGTACACAATAAAACAAGCTCTTGCCTCCCTAAGGTTCTTTCTCTTGTTTCCTTGCTGGGAAGGCAAGTCCAAGATATTTGGTATCAAGTCTCATCCTGCTAAGTGCAGGCCAGGCAAGAAAAATGATCCCTGATTCCATAAAGGTGACTTGGCTGAAGTCAGGTCTGTTTGCTCCACATAGTGCAGATCAACAGACTGCCCATTGCATAACTCTGGACATATTGATGGTAAAAAAACACCTCTCCACATAGTGCAGATCAACAGACTGCCCATGCCATAACTCTGGACATATTGATGGTAAAAAACCACCATCTAATTCTACATACAACTTTGAATTCTGCACAAAATGACAAAATGTTTGCAAACACGAGATTTCTGTGTTTACTCTAGGAGTGGAGATTCCTTGAGCCGCCATAAATAATGGCTGAAGGAGGGAGTCCTGTGAAGATAGGACGGCTGTTTTGGCTAAGCAACGGCGGCAAACA
>NW_010412104.1:13850-26955 GCF_000710305.1 Buceros rhinoceros silvestris | reverse complement strand
GACAACAAGCCTTTGACCACAACTCTTTGAATGTGACCAGTACATTATACATCTAACAGTCCACTCACCAAATCAATGCCTCTCCTATTTAGAGACAAGGATGCCATTTGGGTCAAATGCTTTGCACAAGTCCAGGTAGATGGCGTCAGTTGTTCTTCCTGTATCCATCAATGCTGTAACCTTGTTGTAGAAGCCACTAAATCTGTCAGGCATGATTTGCCCTTAGTGATGCCATGTTGGCTGTCACTTATTTTCCGTGTGCTTTAGCATAGTTTCTTTGAGGACCTGCTCCTTGACCTTGCCAGGTACAGAGGTGAGACTGACTGGCCTGTAGTTCCCTGGGTCATGTTTTTATCCCTTTTTAAAAACGGGATAATATTTCACAGGAACTTCACTGAACTGCCACAACTTTTCTAATATGACAGATAGTGGCTTAGCCACTTCATCCGCCAGTTCCCTCAGAATCCATGAATTAATCTCATCAGGTCCCATGGACTTGTGCTTCTTCAGGTTCCTTGGATGGTTTAGAACCTGATCTTCTCTTACAGTGGATGGCTCTTCATTGTCCCAGTTCCTGCCTTTGCCTTCTGCAGCTTGGGCAGTGTAGCTGGAGCACTTGCTGGTGAAGACTGAGGCAAAAATGTCATTGAGTACCTCAGTCTCTTCCATATACCAACTATATCATCTCCTTCCGGAGAGGGCCCACATTTTTCCTAGTTTTCCTTCTACCACTGACATACCTACCTACAGAAGTTTTTGTTGATACCCTTGACACCCCTGGCCACACTTAATTATGTAAGGGCTTTGACTTTCCTAGCCTGATGCCTGGCTGCTCGGGCAATTTCTCTGTATTCCTCCCACACTACATGTTCTTGCTTCCACCCTCTGAAGGCTTCCTTTGAGTTTATCTAGGAGGTACTTGTTCATTCACACAGGCCTACTGGCTTTTTTGACTGACTTCCTCTTTGCTGGGATGCATCACTCCTGAGGATGAAGGAGGTGATTCTTTAATAGTAAACAGCTTTCTTGGGCCCCTCTTCCTTCCAGGGCTGTATCCCATAGTAGTCTACTAAGGAGGTATCTGAAGAGGCCAAAGTCTGCTCTCCTGAAGTTCAGGATAGCGAGCTTGCTGTGCACCTTCCTTGCTGCCCTAAGGAACTCCACCATTTCATGGTCACTGCAGCCAAGGCTGCCCTTGAGCTTCACATTCACCACCAGCCTATCCTCCTTCATGGGAACACTGTCCAGCATAGCACGTCTCCTCGTTGGCTCTTCCCAGGAACCTCCTGAATTGCTTACGCCCTGCTATGTTGATACCAGGATGGTTGAAGCCCCCCATGAGGACCAGGGCTTGTGACCAAAAAGCTGTTACTATCTGTCTATAGAGGGCCTCTTGACCTTCCTGGTTGGGTGGCCTGTAGCAGACCCCCCACTATAATGTCACCTGTTCCCGCCCTTCCTTTAATCCTGACCCATGAGCTCCCAGTCGGCTCCTCATCCATCCCCATGCAGAGCTCTATGCACTCTAGCTCATCCCTGACATAGAGGTCACCCCCTCCTTTTCTCCCCTGCCTGTCCTTTACAAAGCGTCTACCTCTTCTAGCCCACTACACAGATTTTTTCCGAATAGCAGCATCTAAGTGATTTAAAAGTGATTTAATTGAACACTGCATTTCCAAACACAGGAGTAAGAGAGGAGAATATTTTCAAACCCACAGATCACCCAAAAGGGATGAATTCTTACATTTGTAACACATCCATAAGGGGCTGAGTCCTACATGACAGGCAGTGAACACAGAACTGAAGATTAAGTCCAGTAGATAGAAGCAGACTGCTCTACCTTAATGTACTCCTGACAAAGAATGAGATGGGAAAAAGCGGACTTTAGGTACAAGGGAAACAGTGTGTTCTTAACCACGGACTCAGCTTTCATTCCTAAGATACTCCTTTTCAGGAGAGATTGCTGTTAAAATGAAGTGAGATAAATTAATGCTGTTCACAGGCCCAGGAAATAACACCAGGGCTAGTTTATGTCACACAGCTGTCTATTTTCCAAAGCTTTTGGTTTCACATGTTAGCAACAGGGAGGTCAAGAGCTAACCCTGATAAAAATAGTAGTCATGAAATTATCATAAGAGCTCAGCTGCCCTATGAAATAATTTTGATTCTGATTTTAAAAAGCTAATTGATATTCAATTCACCATCGTGTTCATGTCAACAGTAGATTATTTGGTAGATTTTTCTAAATGAACATGAATACCTGACAGTTTTGTCTGCTCTGTTTATTAACCTGAGTATATCTTCATTAGGGAAATTAGAAACCAGTGAAATTCTGAAAAATGGATTTATCTTTCCTTGCACTGGTAAAGTGCAAATCACTTGTGTGTTGAAATCAATCCTATTAGACTGGGACTTGGTTCGTGGAGTCACAATGCTAGACTTAATATTCTCTGCTTTGCTGCTAACCTTTTCTATTCTGCATGCTTACGAGCATTTGCTTTAATGACTTTTACTATACTATTTTTCTGAGTGGTGATAAAATAAAAAAAAAGCTTGATGTGACAACATCCAAAAGTGAAAAAAATATACAAAAGCTTTTGGAAAAGTATAACAACAGCTATACATAATTGTCAGTAAGACTATTTAAGAAGCTAATAATTCCATAGATATTGCTCCTATACTCTGCATTTCTTGGGATTTCCTCTTCAAGACGGGTAGAAACTTTCCATAGGAGTTCATGGGGATAACCAAACTCACCCTAAGCACCCATTCTTTCTTGGACTGCACTGATTCAAAGACCTAGCCCTTCTGTCAGTAAAGTATGAAATGGTATTGCAAAGGTTTGTGGCCTTCAGTCCATGCGTAACTGGGGAGGCTGATACAGACAGACTTTCAACCTGGTCACCTTCTCTTTTCAAGTGGAGTGAGAACCAGAATCAGTGCAGACCTTTCCCACAACAATCGCTTTAAAGAAAGAAAATTTTGAAGAGAAAAGCTGATAAATTGACAAATGGGGACTGGGAAAACAGATGGCCACTGCTTACTCAAGTAGTTACTTAATAACCATAATGAAAAATGAGCTGTTTGGTGACTCTGAGGTACAGAATAGACAGATGTTAGGAGAGGTGCAAAGGCTGAAGCAACTAAAGAGAGTTTGTGCTTGACTGGCAGCACAGCCCCATGAAGAGCTGTTTGAGAATTTCTAGCTTAAGAACTGAGGCAAGGGAACAGTTCATGATTTTTGGCAGGGCCCTTGAGGGTGCGTGTTCTCGCAGGTGCCGTCAGAGCTGCAGAGCATGCTTCTTCAGACAGGCTGAGAGCAAGAATTAGGAGTCTGAAACTCAGATATACAGGCAAATCAGACATGGGAGCAGCAGCTGGGGAAGTTCCAAGCATGAAAATGAAGGTAGGCACTTCTGCAGTAGCACAGACCCGCCCACTGAAGCCAAAGACTTTCCTCCACTTTCTCACTCTCTCTCTGTCTTCTACTGCTTCTGTAGTTCAGCTAACTTCTTAACTCTAGGAAGCTAAATAAGAGTTTACCTACATTCAGTCCATATTTTTACATCATAAAACAAAATCATTCCTAGTTTGTCAGCACAAAAGCTACAATACAGGAAGAAAAGAGTTCATATAGCCCACAAAAGCAGATCTTGACTACCCTGCTTTCTCAAGCTAACAATAACACTAACACAATGTCTGTGCGAAGTGGTTCAGTGGTAGAAAAAGATAGCTGTTCAATTCCCATCTGTTGCATTGTTGCAGTCTGAACTACCACCCAGAATTTATCCACAAGTCATATAAATGAGCCTTCAGAAGTGACAGGTCATTAATATTATTATCCATTACAGATCTATGCCAATGCCATATAAGCAGGATGAAGTTAGTATTTCATACTCAAATTAAAGGACATGCTCCCTGATCTCCTTAATGACCTAAGAAAGCAAGTGACATACAAAAGATAGGGGAGGGCTATCAAGCCTACATTTGTAATTTTTCTGCTTGTTAAAGGTGAGGTGGTTAGTAATGATTTTAGCTGATAGTAGTTAAGGCATGTCATCAGTAGAGCCACAAGCTGTGGGCATATTAATGTTAGAGCAGTCATGATTGTCAACAGTGTCAACATTTTCAAGTAAAATGATTGGTTTTTCTCCTTTGCTCCCTGAAGTGGCATCTCATTTGCTTGGTAAGTTATCTACTTTAGAAGTGAAATATTTCATGTAGTTGGCCTTACTGCTGTAATCTGTAAGTGACCATGATGTACAGAAAAAAACCTTCCAGGAAGGAACACAACAGCAACTCAGAAAACGTGAGGTTAACATTTGGCTATATTAAATGTTTTTTTAATGTTGAACCTCAAAAATGTACCAAAGTAAATGCAACCTATTAGAAGGAAGAGACAAATACTGTTCCACTCACAACAAATATTCCCAGGTTCATATCCTAGGTTCCTATTCATGATGATAAAATGTTTCTTATCTCCTTTGATTAAATATCCACACAGCCAGTCAGTTTAATGTTTTTCAGCTTTGTAATTCTCTCTTTCACTGATTTGGTCTGTCACTTCTCCCACTAGCTCTTCATTTATAATTTATGGTGTCAAGCACCAAGCTTTCACTGCATGAACATTTTACAGGTGCTAGGTCAGGCTCTCAAGCTAAAGTACATACTAATAATTGATAGTTTTGAAAATCTTGGTCTCTTTACCTAGAGCGGAGAACATCAGCATGAAGGCTCAATTGTTTTTACAAAATAATCAGGTTCACAATACTTTTAACATTATCTACAAATAAATATACGACATTCTGTCTCTTACTTGACAGGAAATAAGTTTTGACTGTCTAAACAAAGATCAAATTGCTTTAAAAGATTGGACAGCACGGAATATTCACCTCTACTATATACAGACTTTGAATTATATACTTTTAATGCACATGCATGGAGATTAGAATTTTAAAGATAATTGAAGATCATAAAATAGATCTGAGAATGCTATTATTCATGTAGTAAACTGTTACGTGTGGTCTGTTGAGTAACTGATCTCATATTTAACAGCACATAGTTACCTCTTCTTTTCTTTTGTGACTATATGATAATCTAATTGCAGAAAATAAACTTTTTTTTCTGGTTTCACATCAAGAAGAGAAAGTAAAAAGACTACCTTTCCATACTATTTCAGAAAGTTTTTCGAATTTTCTAGAGTGGAAGAGGTGATTTGGGTATGATGCAGGGAACATTTTTCAGTGTTTCTCTTTTGAGCTCACAGCTCTTTAAACACCAGATTAAAAAAATGTTGGAACCCAACAGCATAGTTCTAATACTGTAAAAAAATTAATTAAACAGAAAAACCCTCCTGCTAAAACACGTGTGAAGTAGAAAGAGCAACTGTTGATGACCAAAAATAGTCTTTCTGGTAAAAAGGGGTTGTCATGCGTAATACACATGAAGGTGGAAAGCATCTTTGAAACTTCCACTGACTGAAATGAACACACGTCTCAGGCATGATTTGGCAGGTACAGCATTGCATCACTACTGCTGGAACTGCAGTACCACTCGGTGACTTACTTCAAAGCACTGCTTCAAAGGGCTACTTGAAACTTAAGTGGCTGTTTTACAACCCAGTGATGCAAGAGGAATGTCATGGAGGATGGCTGGAGCGCTGCCAAGGGACTTTGAAGGCAATGCCAAATACAGACTATAAAATACTACATTAACACTGCTCCTACAGAATATGGGAACCTTTATATTTGAATGATTATCACAAAGGTAATATTTGAACTAAAATTCTCTTTATACCATTTCTCTTCAAAACTTTTTTTCCTTTTTTTGCCATTCTGTCTGAAACGTTTGAGTCCAGAAATGTGAGAAGGGAACAAACAGCACTGTGACTGTGGAGATGAATTACAAAAATAAAGGAAAAAATAGGAAAAATTTTAAAAATATTCTTTGCTCCCATCTGAACACTACAATATAGTGAAAATGCTCAATTTGCCTGCAAAGGCTGCACAGTATATCACAGAATTATAAAATTACAGAATGGTTTGGATTAGAAGGGACCTTTACAGATTATCTAGTCAAAGCCCCTGTCATGGGCAGGGTTATCTTTCACTAGATTTAGTTGCCCTGAGGCCCATCCAACCTCGCCTTGAACACTTCCAACATGTGGGACATCCACAGCTTCTCTGGCCAACCTGTTCTAGTGTCTCATCACTTTCATCGTAAAGAATTTCTTCCTTATATCCAGTCCAAATCTGCCTGCTTTCAATCTAAAACCACAGCCACTTGTCTTGTCACTGCAGGCTCTAGTAAAAAGTTTTGCTTACAAGCTCCCTTTATATGTCAAAAAGGTGCAATAAGGTCCCCACAGAACCTTCTCTTCTCCAGGCTGAACAACCCCAATACTCTCAGCCTGTCCTCACAGGTACTCCAGTCCTCTGATCATTTTTGTGGTCTCCTCTGGACCCACTCCGACAGGTCCATGTCCTTCTTGTGCTGAGGACTCCAGAGCTGGACACAGTACTCCAGGTGAGGTCTCACCAGAGTGGAGTAGAGGGGGCGAATCACCTCCCTTAACCTGCTGACCACACTGCTTTTGATGCAGCCCAGGATACGGTTAACTTTCTGGGCAGCAAGCACCCATTGCCAGCTCAGGTCAAACTTTTCATTCACCAGCATCCACAAGTCTGCAGGGCTGCTCTCAATCACATCATCCCCCCCGCTTGTATTGATACTGGGGATTTCCCCAACCAAGGACAGGACTTGCACTCGGCCATGTTGAATTTCATGAGATCCACTTCTATCTATCTACATATCTATGTATCCAGTATACACATCTATGGTCTAGTGTGAAATAGTTTTAGCAACAAAACAAAGGCCAAGCATGAAAAATTACTACTGTCCCTGTACTTCCCAGGAAAGTTTGTTGTACAGAGGTTCTTTGAAAAGCATATGAAGAATGCATTTTATGCTCCTCACTTAGGAAATTCTATAGCTCATACAGACCTCCTCCTTTGCCACAGATGTGGCAAAGCCGCAACATATTCAGTTCCACAGAAATCTTTTGTTTTCACCTTTCATTGAAGATTTTACCAGATTTAACTAAAGCACAGAGAAAACTAGGTTGCAGTGTGATCTGCAAGAAATACCATCAACACAAGTTTTTAAATTCTGCTAATGAAACCTTCCAAAACTCTATGTTTTGTTATCCTGGTTTCCTTTAAAAGAAATACACTATGCCTGCTTACTGGTATGGGGAAGGGTAGAGCCCTAAACCAGTTTCCTCCTCTTACAGCAACTCTCATGAAATGGGAGCCACTTGAGTTGGTCGGCTGTGTTGCTGCAATGCCTCTATAGCACTAGCTGCCCTAAAAGTCACAAACAAGACAGACAGGAGAATAATCAGCTAGTCCACCCAGATTTACTGCACTGCACGTGTCACGCAAGACTCACAGAGCAGATAATTCAATGGCTTTGTCTTGCCTAAAGATGGTCTCTCTCCGATTTTAAAGAGTGGTATCTCTCTCTATCTGTGTAGTCGGTCAGAGTCTAGTTGGGACTACAAAGGATTTGGAAGTAAAGCTGGAGAACAGAGTACAGTGCTACCTGCAAAAGCTGCAAATGGCAAAGTAGCAAGAAGAAAGAACCACTACAGAGGAGCATCAAATCAGCTGTTCGTGGCAACACCAGGAACCACCCAGATCAACAAACTCTAAGACTCGATAAGACCGAAGATCAGTTAGTTGGTTAAGGACAAATAATTTTACCCAAAGATCAAGCGAGTGGATTTGACAGTTAAGGAAAAGCCCAGTGAAAGAAGAATGCTGTGGCAACAGCAGTATGATGAAGGTGGTTAAGTCATCACCAACAGACTGGTGATGACTACAGAGCAGAGAATGGATTGAGTGGGTGGACTAGAGCAGTCAGACAATGAACTTTGCAAGAGCATAATGTGAATTGATGAGACTAAAAAGAAATACAGTCTAATGGAAATAGTGGTAGAGTTTCAGATGGTCCAAAGATTGACTGAGCAATCAGAGGGACAAATGATTAGCCTGAAGACAAATGTTTGTTTGTATGGGAAGACTTGATAGGAAGGAAAGGAAGGAAAGGAATGGTGTTACATTCCACAGTAGAAGACAGAACTAGTGTTGTAGGAAAATGTGGATTGGAGACTTACACAGTCAGGAAAGGCACTGGATAATGCTAATGCATAGATAGATAGATGGGCTGTTTGGAAGATGGTGAATACCAACTCTGTAAAAAGGAACCATGTTTATTATTCTTTGCACATCAGGAATGATGTGCAAGTTGGAAAGGGCAGGCAGCTAACAGATTTTGCACATACTTACTTTCATTAGGACAACTTGCCACCAGAATTGAATCTAGAATCCAGACTATATAATCAGTAACTGATTTGTCTAAAATTCAGTCTTTCAAATTTACATGACAATACAGTGGTAGTGACAACTGAAGCTGTCTTCCTTTCTTATTTCAGACTGCATGATAGAAGTCCATCTGCAAGAACCCAGGTTTCATTTTCAGTAATGACAGAGTTATTCTGGAGTAAATAATATCCTCGATAGAGCTAGCATACACTAAATTAAGACTTGAATCTAAGATCAGTTTCAGGCCAAACATCATTTTTTTACTCACATGTATTTTTTTCTACCTATGAAAAGGATGAGTGAGATTGTAATGAGAATTAAATAAGGAATGAGATGTTGAGAGTAAGAATTACAAGCAAATATTTTAGGGTGAACACTAAGTATAAAATTACAGTTTAAAAAGCAAGTAAAACTCATGGGAGATTATATCTAAAATTGAATACAAATTTATTACACTTCATGAACCCACATTGATCTAAGGCCTCTTTTCTTACAAGAGCTAGCTACCACCACACCTGAGCAATTCGAAATACTGTGCTTGTTAGTCTCACTTTTCCACCTGTTCAAAACCATTCTCAGACTATGAACACTATACTCTCTCATGGCAGGTTTCTCTACCCTTTGGATGAATGCAATCAATTATTGTTTAACATTGTTTTCCACCAACAATAATGAATGCCTTGATCAGAATCTCAGTTTACTTTTTTGATTGTCCAGAGTCTCTTCATTTCCAGTGCTTGCTTTCAATCAGAACAAGTCATTTAAATCTCATACTTAATTTAAAACAGATGAAGGAGGAATTTAAGATGTTTCATTCATGTAAATGTCAAATTTATAACAATGAATATTATCTTTCATATTGCTATACAGCTTAATTTATTTCATCTAAGAGCAATAAAACAGAGTAAGTACTGAGAGATCCTAATAGCCAAGCAGAATCAAATTATGGAAGAAAAAGCTGACATCTCCATTATAATGCATTAAGGTAAAATTACTGAATAGCTGAATTTAAGGATAATCTCATTCAATTTGACTTTGAGAATGAAGTACTTCTTTCATCCTTATTTCAGGATTATACAAACTAAAAACTGTTTTGAATCTACAAAAATTATGGGATATTATTTGTAGTTTTATAGTTAAAATATCATTAAATTACTATTTGTGTGGCAACTCCATTTTGGTAGTGAACATTCTAGCTTAGAATGTACACTGTTCTATAAATGTCAGAAACGAATCTGGGTTAGGAAACTGAAACAGGTTGTAAAAGAGGTTTTAGATGCTTTAAATAGAGCAAAAGAGGTAAGTGTATTAGAGGCATGCTTTTGAGACAGACAGTATTTAACTGTGCAATTCATACTGCAATTCCTCAAAGATTAACCATGAGACTGATCTTATTTAATTTTTAAGTCATGTCCTTGGCCAAAGCTTGTTCTAATGATATTTTGTTCATGGGAAAGTTGGGAGTCTTTGTCAGCACAGCTGAAGGCCAGAACTCTATTTGGTGGGCTATGGGGAGAGAAGGAATGATTCTTCATATCTGGGATAATAAAGAAGGAAGGACATTAAATACAAACCATAAAACAATCTAAAGGGAGCCAAGGAGACTTTTTTATGAAGTGGGAAAGTAGCGGCAGACAGAGAAGGTAAGACATGCATGTAGTAGAAGACAACAAGCTAACCAAGCACCAATCGAACAACACGGGAATGAAGGAGATAAATGCCACCACAGGAAGTGTCAGTTATTTCTAATAAAAGATACTACTACTGCAGAAAGTAGAAGTAACATCTCACCAGCAATGCTACATATGGTTTCAGCCACCTTTTTCAATGAATGAATTAGAATAGGATGAAGGAGAAGTAAAGGCAACTATAACTTGAATGAGAGATGAAAACAGAATCACAAAACCCAAAAGAAGAGCTATGGCCTCTCCTGTAAGATTGGAGCTGGATAAAAATTGAGAATAGAAAGATGTTCTTAAGCTTTAGGACAATGCCAGCACAAGCATAAATGAATAAGCACCAACCATTAATAAATGCCGTTTATAAATTAATTTTCATTTCCTAGCACTGAAGGTCAGAACAACCGTCCAATAGAAGCAGTGAGGGAACATCATTTAACTAGGTTTAAGATGAAAACTAAGTATCATAGAAGGCATTTGCTTGTGGTAACAGAGGTCTCTCCCCCTCCTGTGTTCCAGTTACAGTCAACAGAACCATTCAATGCAGCGTGAACAGTCTTAGAATGTGCCACTAACACAATACTATTTCTCCTGTCAAGAACAATTAAAAAATTTTTCAATGCTACTAACATTACAGTAAAATATTTTCCTCATCTCCAGGGAAATTAAACTACTTGACAAATGAGAAACTGACTCTTCCATTTCCAGCTTCCTTTCCTGTCTTTAAACCCGATGGTAACTTCTCCCTTCCAACCCATTTCCTTTTGGAACACAGTAAAAAGCATGTAAATAATTCTTGAACCTTCTTCACGGAACCGCAGCATATATCTTCTGAACTGCTGCATTTGTCTTTAACATAAGTCTCCAAAGGACATAACCCACATTATGGACTAATAGCCTGTAAAACTGCATTTTATGAACTGTAGCAGTTTTGAGCAATAAAAACGGAATCAATGGACTCAAGATGATGACATTTCTTCCCTACCTTATACTGGAATGAATTTATTTTTCATATTTTTTAAATTATGTACTTTTTAATTTAAAAAGCACTAGAACCTGCTTGGAGTTTACAAATCCGTATGCTTATGGTATTTTTCCAGCCAAACTAAACCCAAACTTTTGTCACTTAGAATATTCATGTAAGAGAGTCAGAAGAACTTGATTTTTTATCTTTCCTTGCTTCCTCCTATTTTCTTCTCCTCTCCTTTATAAAAAAAATGTACTGTTCTATCTCATTATCTGAAAAAAAAAGACAGCCCACCGCTCTTTTAGAAGGTATAGTCATAAATTGTATCACTTTACTGCAATGAAAATCATACTTATGTTCCTCACAGCTGCAAAAATATGTTTAACTCTGCTCAAAGACTACTACTTCCATGAAGCTCACTATTAAGAATTTTCCGTTATTCATAAAGCATTTCATAATGATAAATTTTTTCCATAGTTTTAGGTTAAACCAGATCAAAAAACTTTTAACATATGTTCAACACAGTAAAAGGCCCTGAAACCCAAACATTCCAAGTAATTTTTTTCTGTGTGCTGAATAATTGTGAAGACAACCTGAGCTACTATCTGGCAGCTCAAATAATCAGGTCATTTGGTCAATGCATTCACTGAATTTGGCGTAATCACATCTCATTATTTGGACATAAGAACAGCAGATACCAGAAAATAAAGAGCCCCTTAGGTCAGCAACTCAAGCATCCATAACCACAGTTAAAAGTTTAAATACAATAGTGCAAAAGGATGAACAGTTCTTCAGTCACTCTTTGAACCGCTTTGCAACTCACTAACTTTTTCCTTTCCTAAATACAGTACCAAAAGAAGACTCTTAACTAAACAGATGTTTAACTGAAGGGTATTATGGAGAACTTGCCCATAGCAGGATTTTTTTTTCTTTTTTAAGATAGCAGTCCTTATGAACCTAATAAGTAAAGTATATTACATGCTACAGCGAAGGAAAAAATGGCCAACCGCAAATTGCTTTGGCAGTCTCATCTGACCTGGAGAGGCAGAAAATTCTCATCTGCTGAGACAGTGGCAATTGGTCTTACTCTGAGAATATGAGCAAGACACACAAACCTGTCACCTGCAAAGAGGTCTCTCCTTATACAGCACATCAGAGCATTTCATCCAACCTCAGTACTCATTTTAATCAATTGTTAGTGTTTCAAAAGCAAAACTAAAAATTTCTGCTAAACATCAATAACCCCAAACAGACAATTCTACTCCGCTATCTTTCTCTTCCATTCCCAGCTTTGATATTGCTTTGATACACTTTGATACTGGTATCATTCACACTCCATAACATCAGCATGGTCTGATAAATGTCTGGTACTCAGACCCGGGTTCTGTGATGTAGCAGCTCCAGCTCTACCCATTCCCTTTATGCCTTTTCTATAAACCAAATGTTGCACCTCTGATTTACAGTATACCCTCAATTTTATTAACATCACAGACTGAAGTTCCAGATGATTCAATTCAACCATCATTGTTTGCAAATGCACATATAGTGTGTTATTCCTGTGCCGTAAAAAAGTTTCGCTACTCGAGGATTTTTTCATTCATTCTTTTTTCTGGAATTTCAGGTGAATTAATGTGATCTTACAACTTTATAGAGTCCCTTACATAAATAAAATAATCTGATTCCTCCAACACTGTAGTGTTGTTTAGTAGTTACTAAACTTACTGGGAGCTGCTAAGGAGGCTGTACAGAACACTGACGTAAATTATCTGTGAACAGAGCACATTGTCAACTCCTGTTCTGAGGTACGTGTACAAGTGAAGAAGATACTTAAGCCAGACATCTCAACAGGGTTCTCAAATAACTTCTTCTCAAAAGGCCACATTTCACTTTTATTCAAATAGTATGGAAAGAATACTGACAGCTAAATATAAAAAAACCCAAAGAAAACAACTAGGATCTATATTAATGCACCGAGTCTCAAGTCATGATTTAGTGATTTTCTCAAAGCCCGGCAGCTGTAGCAGGCTTTTACCCAAGAATCTTTTTTTTTTTTTTTTTTAAATTTCTGGCTACAT
>NW_010412104.1:0-13833 GCF_000710305.1 Buceros rhinoceros silvestris | reverse complement strand
GCGTTTAGCAGGCTTTTCCCCAAAAATTTTTTTTTTTTTTTTTTTAAATCTCTGGCTAGATGCCAGAGTTTGAATCCATCTACCGTATTTTGCAAGACAAAAGGAATAAAAAGAATTCTACTGCAGCCTCTGACTCTACCTCACACTGTTTGTAAGTTTGGGTTTATTAACACCTACTGGTACGTGCATTTGATTTCTGTTCTCAGCCATGGTTTGGCATCATTGTAGTATACCAGACATAATAAAATTTCCATTCGCAATACCTTCTTCAGTCACAGTTGATCTAGAAGCTATTGTGTTTCTCTGGAGCACTGCCTTACAGCAATAAAATTAATATATAGCATGTATGTTCATTATGTGTTTAATATCTCTCTAGTTTTGGTCTTGGTTTTCTGCTCCAATTCCCAAATAGTCCAGCTGTCCTTTCCTACACATTCCTTTAAGAAAGCCACAGTGCCTTTTGGCACACAAGCTTATTTCTCTTGAATCTGCACTTTAATAGTGCCTACTACCATTATCAGGCCTAAGTGATTCCTCTCAAAAAGATCCCATAGGCTGTGTCACAGGGCAGAAATATATGGGGAAACACTGATTATTCAAATTCTTCATTTTTACTAATGCAGATGTTGATGCTGAAATTACCTACCAATTCAAAAGGACACACATCCACCTACGCCAGTCCACACACAAGGTTGGAGAGAACAACAGGATGAGAAAATATCACACTACTATTCATTTTTAAAAATGTCATTACAGAATTACAATTCAAAGAAAAATATTTAACCCACTCTAAATTTCTGAACAACTTAGTCTCTTCCTCCACAGGTGTTCTTTCCCTGCCCAGGTCCTTTAATTAAATGCAATGGAAAGCTACTACAGGTATTGTTGAGGATAGCAAGAGACAAGTCTGAGTGAAACAGAAACATTCACAGCTAAAATTTGTATTGGTTAATAATGTGTTTTGCTGATTCACAGAAAGGTTGAGGTTGGAAACGCATATGGAGATCGTCTTGTCCAGTCCTCCCTGCTCAACAAGGGCCACCTAGAGCACATTGTCCACGATCGCGTCTAGACAGCTTCTGAGTATCTCCAACACGGGAGACTCCAAAACATCACTTGGCAACCTGCAACAGTCACTCTCACAGCGTGATGTTCTCAAAACCCAAAACCACCAGTGTGGCTGAGAACCACCATGGTGCACTGTTTCTCAAAAGACAAAAAAAGTGTTTCCTAAGTTCAGATGGCACCTCCTGTGTTTCAGTTTCTGCCCACTGCCCCTTGCCCTGTTACTGGACACCACTGAAAAGAGTCTGGTTCCATCTTCTTTGCACCCTCCCTTCAGGTATTTATATACACTGATAAGTTTCTCCCTCAAGCCTTCTCTTTTCCAGGCTAAATGGCCCCAGCTCTCTCAGCCTTTCCTCATAGGAGAGATGCTCTAGCCCCTTCATCAACTTTTTGGGCCTTCGCTGGACTGTCTCCCATATGTCCCTGTCTCTCCTGCACTGAGGAGCCCAAAAGTGGACACAGCACTCCAGATGTGCCCTCACCAGCTCTGCTAAGAGGGGAAGGACCACCTCCCTCAAACTGCTGCCAATACTTGCCTAATGTAGCCCAGGATATCGTTTGCCTTGGTGTCCTCACGCAGGTCCTTTTCTGCCTAGCTGTTTTCCAGATGGTTGGTCCCTAGCATATACTGGTACCTGGGGTTGTTCTTCCCCAGATGGAGGACTTGGTACTTCCCTTTCTTGAACCTCATGAAGTTCCTGTTGGTCCGTTTTTCCAGATTGTAAAGGTACCTCTGGATGGCAGCATGACCCTCTGGCATATCAGCCACTCTTTTCAGTTTTACATCACCAGCAAACAGCTGAATCTGAAATTGCAGTGGAGTAAAACAAGTGTGTGGAGGAAGGTAGGCCAGAAAGTAAGTTCATAAGTTACCTTGGAGTCACCTAAACGTTGAAGCAATTCAGAATTTCGTATAACAACAAAAAAAAAAAAAGGAAGAAAAAAATTAAACAAATCAGGTTCCACATAAGACAAACTAAATTATAAAACATTCGGCCCTCCAGGCTAAAGCCTGAACAATCAGATGAGCTATATGGTAATTTGTTCATTAACCTTTACAATGCATGTACCATGATCCACCTGAACCAAGAATGAAGCTACAAATGCAAATCAGGAAGATGACTGCCTGTTGTCAGTAAATTTTAACATTATCTATGAGCAGTTCTAAATGTCAACATCTAATCAAGCCTAATCTATTATTGATTTTCTTTTTTGCTTTCAAAATATCGACCTGTGGCACCAATTTCAATCAGCTTTTATTTCTTGAGGCACATCTCTCAATTATAAAATACATCTATCAGACTATAGCTATTAAAAATAATTTCCTAATTCGCTGTAATATAATGGAAAACCACTAATGCTAAGGCTTCAGGACATTACTTAAAATCAAAACTAATTGCCACAAAATTAGTAAAGGAAATTATTATCAGTGAAGTGAATAGGCTAAGCATTTTTGATATACTGTGACAACAACAGATGTGCCAGGAGAAATGAACAAAAGGGGAAACTAGCTACAAGTATGACCTCCATTCTAACTATGGTTATGGCTCATGTCATTTAACTCTCTCATCTCATCTTACAGCACAGTTTTTTGCTTTTAAATTTTTTCCAAACTGAAATATTCTATGTCAAACCCTATGTTTGAAGCGGAGCTCTATAAAAAAATACCAAAATTGTTAAAACATTTCCAAGAGCAAGAGAAGAGATGTTTTGCATCTTTACTCAAAGAACACCAGTATTTCTACGATTTCTGTGAAGCATCTTGACAGATGTTCACCAATGTCCATTGCTATAAGCTTACATTTACCCAAACTGAACACGTTCACTACAGCAATTTGAAATTTTGGCACCACCAAAGCTTACCTATGCTTAGTGCATTACATTCGTAACAGACTCTACGTATCAATTTCACTGTGCTCATGCTGTTACCACAAAGCAAGTAAGCATACTCCATACTAAGATTGCCAGGCTGCACAAGATGGTCCTTTCATTTCTGACTTCCAGATCAACAAGTACAGAAAGCTTTCATCTATATTCTCATTGCATTCAGAGCTCAGAGAGAGTGGAAGGACAAGGAAGACAAACATACCAAATCAAATGCAGTAAAATGAGAAAAGGAACCATGAAAAGAAGTAATAAAAAGGAAACTGCGGGCACTGATGGACAGAAGCCATCTGGCAGAAGAATACGGTTAAGAAAAGTAAAGAAAAAAAAAGAAAGGAGAAAGGAGAAAGGAGAAAGAAAGGAGAAGGGAGAAAGGAGAAAGGAGAAAGGAGAAGGGAGAGGAAAGGACAATTTAAGTATTAAAAAGAACCACAGAATGGGAGGTCATGACCATTAGAGCTCTTACGCCACCTAGAGAGGACAACCCTGGTGTGCTAACTGAAAATGAGCCTATTTTACGTCTTACTTTTTTTACTATTTAACTTTTTAAAATATAAAAATTGTGGTAGGAAATTTCATATTAACTACATTTTTACACTAATGGGATTAGCAAGTCCCACACTTAGAAGTTAGGAAAAGCCAGAATTGAAGTAGTCCCTACGGCTCAGAGTCTACATCAAAGATACCTGGTACCCAAGACTCTGGGAGTCAAACAGCCACACAGCCCAGCTGGCCAAGGCTTGTGTTGTGAGGCTGAGTCCTTGACTTCAGGAAGGCTGCTAAGAGACCAGGTACACAAAATGGCAAGGCAGTTTCAGATCTTTAACTTGTGTGGTACAAATCTACTTCATCTACATTCATTACTTTGACTAACCGAGTTTTAATATATCACGGGTTTTTAAAACAGGAACAAAATGTTCCTAGCAGAGAACAACCAAGTTAAGCACAGGAAGAAAAAAATAACAGCGAGTTTTCGCTGAAGACGGCACTGAGAACCAGGTGTTATATCTATGTCTGCCACCTACCTCTAAGCACATGAAAAACTAATTCCTTGGAACATGCAGTGGGTGTCACAAACAGGTCACCCAAGCTAAAAGCTTTGGCCTTTAAATCTTCTCCTTAGTTCAGTAGCTATAAAGACACAGAAGACTTTCTCCAAAGAGTGTTGTGAAAAAAACGATAGTTTTGAAGAGATTCAACAGTGAAAATGTAACTCTGCAAAGTCTAATGTTTGCACAGAGCAACATATTAAACAACAAGAAATTCTGGACTTCTTCCAACCACTAGCATTCATTTCTCTACACTACAGGAGATGCAGTGTAGAAAAATGGAGTATATGGTAACATCATTATATTCATCTGCATCAAGAGGAACCATTAACACAACATTTCCTGGTTGACTTTTACAATCCCAGATTTCTTCAGAAGCAGTTTTTATATAATACCTCTCTCTAGTACACCTTTCTTCTTTGTGCAGTGTATGCAATCATTCCTCTTCCTCTGAACACAACACATCTTTATCTCTTCTAGCATATACCATTTTACAAAGGCAAATTCTTACCTTAGCATGAGATGCTTTTCTGTATTACTTAAAGAAGCTAATTAAGGCAATTCTTTCTGAAATGCTTGGTCTGGAAATCCGTAGTTTAATAACTTTTTTATCATATACCAAAATCACTGTGTAAACATTGCTAGCGTTGTCTCAGCAGCAGCAGAGTTTGAGTTTCCATCACAACCGATGGAATTAGTCTGAGTGCAAGTTTGGCTGAAAAACTCATGCGTGCCACACTTCTCATCATGTTTCTTCATTCCTGAATACCAGCAGTGTTCATATTTACCTAAATTAACTGTTCCTCTAAGAAATAAAGCCCACTAAATCAAATGATTAAATCTAACATAACCCTCGGAGTGGGTGTTCCTACTGTATCATTCCGGCATGTAATCATTTAGCAACTTCAGTCAAACGAACAAAAGCAATCTAACAGAGACAAAGGTTTTACACTTCCCTTACTTTCCCCTTCAAAGATATTCAGCAACTAGACACAAAGGAGTATGAAGCAATTTTATAAGGTCTCACTTTGTTTAGCAGAAAGCGCTGGATTCAAACCACATTTTGAAATATGAATCCCTCATCCAAATGCTTTTCATGCAACCCATTTCCAGACACAAAGATTGGAAGTACTTCAGAAGAAAATTGCTAGGTCCTCTTTCATAATTTTTTTAGTATGCCCAAAATGTTTGAACAATTTAATCCTAAATTTTAGCAGAATTTTTCCTACGGAATTTTATTTTAAACCAGCAGCTGGAACCCACTGGGAAAACAGCCTTGGAAATTTCAGAGAGATAATCACTTTCACCAAGATTAAAATGCTAGTGTACTATTTTACAGAATCCTTTCTAATTCATTCCTTTATTCCTTTAAGTAACCAGCAGCCGGAGAATACAAATTAC
Source organism: Buceros rhinoceros silvestris (assembly GCF_000710305.1). NCBI lineage: Eukaryota > Metazoa > Chordata > Aves > Bucerotiformes > Bucerotidae > Buceros > Buceros rhinoceros. The sequence continues at coordinate 8,431 of NW_010412104.1, read as the reverse complement.
AGCAGCAAGTGCACTCTAACCAAGGGTCCCCAGCCAAGACAAATCACTCATTACATGCATCAATGATACTGTTTGCTATATGTGACTTTTCCCCTTTTGTTCTAGGTGCAGAAGCCATTAAATGGATTGAGACAGGAGAGCTCCCAGTAAATACACCTTTTACTATGTCCTCATTCTGAGTGTGTACCTTCACAGTGGTTTGTTACAGATGGTGTCTACCACCCACCTTTCCTTCTGCACAGAAGTGACACAGCACTGATTTTCTTCTAAGCGAAAACCTGCGTAATTTCAAAAACCTGCTGGCGTGAAGGAATGCTGTACTACAAATGCAGTTAACATATCTGTATATTAAAATGTTCACTCTGGATTGCTCTGCTTATGTAAGTGCTTCTCACGTAAGTATTGCTTATGCTATCCAACAGAGCTGCACTGACCTATAAGGAGCTGCTGTGCATCTAGCCCTCATTAATCTCGTATTGCTCTTTTTGGAGAACCTGTCGGCAAACAGTAAACACTTTCAAAAACTGTCTAGAATTCAGTCATATCAAGACAAATAAAACCATCTCTCTTGAGAGGAAAAAAACTGGATCAGCTTCTTACAAATCTACCTAAATATAAATCAAGAATTTCTATTAACAGAAAGAGTATTACACCTTTAAATTCTTGTTTCTTCCTAGAGGCTTTAAGTAGAATCTTAATGAACACATGCAATGATGGGGATAGTGGAAGAGGCAAAAAAGGAAAACGGGTGAGAGATGACCAACCTTCTTCACGTTTCTTATGCCTGGACTGTTTTGTACCAGCTAGTGCAAAGAAGAGATCGCTGTGGAGAGAGGCCAGCCCTCATCATGTATCTTCCTCCACAGAAGCATCCTGAAGAGTGTGTGGGGGCTTCTGTTACCCCAGTCCCCCTCAACCTTCATGTTTTCCAGAAGAGTATTTCAAGTAACATTAACACCGCAGACAAGGAAATGTTAAGAGTCCTGAAGCTGCTGACCAAGTGAATGAAGCATGGTGGGCAATGCAAATAAAATCAGGATTTAGCATTTCTTCAAAATTCCAGTTTGTCTCCTTTGCATAGAGATAAATTACAGTAACACAGATCTTTGAAACGTGGTGTGGGATTTGGCATAGAAGTGTATGTGGGGGGAGTTAGGAATAAAAGTTTGACAACACTGGAATCATTTAAAACCAGATTTATAATACTTTACAGATTATCAGAGAACAGGAAAAAAGATTCAAGTTCTTAATTTTGATTCACCTTGTTTCAAGTCTTGTGGTTGATGCCAACAAAGGTTATTCTACATTGTATATTACACCATATTTTTTTTAAAATAAAGAAATATTTCTAGGGTTCTGAATCAGTATTTCTGAATTGTTATTACATGTGAATTTTACCTTTTATATTTAGAGACAAAATAAATTTTAAATATTCATATTATTCTACAGAAAGGAAATTTTATTTTCCATCTAGATATAATTTCCTCATAAATATTTTTTAACATTAAAAATATGACCCTACTGGACCATCAAAAAAAATACCAGTCAAGAATTCTACAGCTTTTTTAATCTAGTCTTATATTAAAGATCAAAATACTTTCTTTAAATACACATAATAGTTATTGAGGTTCTATGTGGTTAGAATGTGACTAGATTCATAAAACAAAGTAATAATACAGGCTGTCTTAAAGGTTGAGGCATATATAACATACTGTAAAATAATGGTTTGAGAAGCAGAAAACTATTTGTATAGTACCATAAGCCAGGGGGAAAAGAATCAAATCCAACACTAATGCATTATATGGGCATTTTTTTTCTCACCTATTACAGTATTAAAGGATTAAAATACTTGCATTAATTAAAATTTAAAATCTCTAATTATTAAATTATCAGCATTATCAAGGTATTCAGCATTTTCATGTTTTTTTACAGGATGACAGGAATTAGTCCAGACACAGAGATCAAAGACAGTAAGTGACAGAAATGTTAACGTACAGAAGCAATCTGTGGTGGGTGAGACAATTAAATCAGCAACTTTTTCCTACGGTCTAGGAAAAATTTTAGAGAATTTTGGTTTTGTTTGAAGGTTTAACATGCAGTTAATTTAAAGCCAGAATTGGTCTACAAGCCAATGTGTTCTGTAACATTAAAATTAGCTCTTGTATTACTAATGGATGCTGGATTAACTGAAGTGATAATACCCACCTATTTTGAACCGACTTGTTCTTAGAAGCAGGAACGATCAGTAGCCTACCAACATTAAAAAAAAAAAGGTGTTGCAAGATTGATAATGAAAGCATCCTTGGAACTAGCATAAGGATTGCAGGAATAAGTGGTATACTGGAAGACTAACTAGGGATATTATAAGAGAAAGTAACCAGCCAAAGACAATTTTGCTGTTAAATTTACAGACTTTTGTATGGTCTGGAAATATTCTGGCATCACTACAGTGTAAGAGAGAGTGACGATTACTTTGAGGTACAGAAATTGAAAGAAGATTTACGAATGCATTTTAAAAGCCCCAAAAATAAAATGTGAAAAAATAGATCTTTAGGTTTTTAAAGGTCATACAAACCTGTTCAAGTAAGAAAAAACCCAAACATTACTAGAAAAATCCTGAATTTTACACAAGTTAACAAGATAGAAGTTCACAAAGCCAAAAAATGATAAGGAGGTGACACTCAACAATTAGAAAGTAATCTAAGAGAAATGTCTGGGGAATCATTTTCTCATAAAGCTGAGTACGTTGATTTGTATAGACCAGAAAGAAATCCTGCAAACAATTTCATGTTGTTATCATGTAAGAGAAATCTCCTTTTCAGTAGTATTTCTCAGTTCCAACACCTTATCTCGAAGATTGGCATACCATTTACAAGTTTTCAAAACCAGCCTCTGAAGATACATTGCTCACAAAAGACGTTTTTTTGTTGACCTCTCCTGCATAATAACACGGTTCTCAGAGGTCAGGATAGATTTTGGACAAATAATTTTTCCCTACTTGTCTATTTCCGCACTATTTACCATTCTCTCCCTGTGTCACAGAGTTCAGCATGTTAATGGACATAACAAACAAAAAGCCAGCCTCTTCTTTATGTCAAAGTCAAGTTAAAGAAATACAGTGATCCTAAGGGAAAAATTCCCTCTTACACACAGAGCTGGAATAAGAATATACCCTAACATTGGATATGCTAATACATTATGCTATATTGGGATACAAAAACAGTAAAATGCTTCTCATATTGCACATGCGTATCAAGTTTCTAAATATCACTAATTGGTTAAAGGAGATTTTAAACATGTTAGGATTTTCCTTAAAAAATATAACCAACAAACTGGACATTAACTTACTCCATACCTTACTGATAAACAATTTGCTGGATTTTCAGACCTTTCTAAAATTCTCAAGTGAAAACTCTAACATCAGATACCCTAAACAAACCCCCAAATAGAGTTTAGATCTAAGTAATCAGATCTAAAAAATACGTATCTGGAATCATGGAGGAGGTTGCCATAAGAAAAAAACCTGAATTTCCATTTCCTGCAAGTTTTTTCCTTCTCTCATTTGCAAACTATTTGACTTGCCAAAAGAAGTGTTGTCTTGACAAAAATTAATTGTTAAATTCATAGAAGGATAAGAATGGTCATTCTGTATCCAACCCAATGTACATCTGAGCCAATACTGAAGGCCAGTTTGAGAGCACGCAGAAGCAGATGCTTTGAAAAGGACCTCAGAAGAGTGGGCAGATGCAGTACAGTCGTCCCCTCTGTGCTGGTGTCAGTCTGGTTTTGAGGAAATACATTGGCTTGTTTCCTGACACAGGCAACATGCTGGCTGAAACTGCAAACACTGATCTCTGAATAAATCATGAGAGATGGTAAAAGCACTGCTCACTGTCAACTGTTCTCTTCTGTTTGTTTTTCTGTACTTCCTTGTAACATTTAGCTTAAATTTTGACTTGCTTCCTTTCTCAGCAAGGCCAAGTTGCATACCGCTGGAAACACTTCAGCCCCTTTGTGTTGTTTTCACACCCTCAAATTACATGAAAGCTACTGTACTGACTTGTTTTTAACTCTATCTGCTTAAGCTATACATTTTAAAATTGTTACTATTTTCATATCAGTCATTCTGATTTGTCCAAAACAAATTAACAAAATATCCAAACAGCACTCAGTACTGCCAAAGACACCACCAGGAATATATCATGAAGCATTAACTGCAAATCTGTTCCTCTCATGGCATACAAAATGAGCCTTCTGGACAACAAGTCATTTCACGCATACCTACAACTGCAGAGGTTCCAAAGCCTTCATTAGCACTCAAGTCTATATGGATGTGGGACACACAGGTAAAAGTACTTTTAAAAATTTGTCAATAGCTTGGAACTAAAAATATGATTTTGCTCATGAATTTATCTACACACTTTGAAGGGAATGACACACTTTCACTGAAATGGTTTTGCTTATTTAATTTTCACATTTTTCAGTAATGATGTAAATGCTTACAAAAAATACTAGCTGAACAGCAGAATCCACCAGGATAGGTACAATACAGAGAGCAGCACAGCCTCCTTCACAGTACCTTAAGTCCTCAAAGTAAGAGATATCCTCTAGAAGTAAAACATCAGTCTCATTCAGAGAGAAGTTCAGCCTCTAAAGACACTTTGCCCTTGGTCTCGTTGCTACAGGAAAATTCTGAGTGCTATATTCAGAAAGAGTGCTTACCTGTGATGGATTGCACTTATGTAAAAATAAATATGTGAATAAAAATAAGCCAGCTTCTTTGAACTGATGAATAACTCAAGGTCATTAGTAATCTGTCTGAGAATTTAATACCAGAATCAAAAATCTTTATTACCTACGCTGAGCTACCCAACCTACATCAAGTGTAATCATTGTGAAAATAAAGGCTATATGAATTTCAGAAATGACATTTGGCATTATTTCTTGCCTCAGTTTTTTTTGTAAGAGGAAGAAAATGAATACTGATGCCTTTCAGAAGGAAACATAAAAAGACCAACCTGGCACAACATAAGACGTTGTATCAATACCTGGTAACTCAAAAAGCAACAACTTCCTTTTACAGTTCACTGAGAGTCATGACACATTATGAATCCTGCAAGTTCTCTAGTTTATTTCAGAAATTGTCTGATGACACATAATGGCAGATACAGTTTGAGAGAAGCCAAAGTACAAAAATTCTTTCTGATTTACATATATGTGGAAACACATATGCACGCATGCTTAGCACTGGATACCATCAAACTGTTATCTGACGAGAACTTTATCTTAGAAGCTCATACATGTTTTGCACAAAGTTCACATCTCAGATGCTACTGCCTGCATTTTTACATTTGAGAGTAATTGCCCAATTCACTGTGTTCTAGCAACCAAACAAGAAGCCTACAACAATCTTGCATAATAATGCAACTTGTTTGTAACTGGATGTCATGGACAACTAATGAAAATTTAGATGAATGCACAAGCACTCACTCTATGCCATTAATTTAGGCTTATGTTTCAAGCAGTTCTGTTTCATACTGAAGTGGTACATTGATCCTGTGCAGCTCTATGGCCTTGCCTACCTACAGGGTTTTTCTTAGCAGTAAAAACTAGCCCTTGGCACGGTCATAATTTGTTTTTGATCTACCACTCCATTAAGATGAATGAGTAAGTTCACTTCCCTGTCAATAGTATTGTTTGAGTCTGCCTCGCTACAGATACTTTAAGACACCACACATTGATTTACTGGGTGAAGAATAACAACCTTAGAGTCTTGGAACTATATCAAAAAATGTATCTTTCTTTCTGTTTGCAGAAAACAAACAAAAACATTAATATCAACATACTGATAACAATAATTTATAAGACCAGAGTACATTATTTCTCTGAAAATCCCTCTTTAATAACAGGAAATAAACCAGTAAGAATGAAGTGAAAGGGCTGTCTGTTTACTGAGTCAGATTGATAAATTTATTCTCCTTCCACCTTTTTCCCCCAAACAATCAAGAAACCCAAATAAAACATTCCTCTGCAATTTAGTGCTAATGCTGGTACGTTTGTAAATACAAAACAGAAGACCAAATATGTCAGATACAAAATCCATGCTATGTTATAATTATTATAATTAAAATCATTACTGCAAACCCCACAACAATTGGGTTTTCACAGACATGTTTCCCAAGCTGAACATTCCGAAAACACCACCTTATGAAAATTGAAGACAATTCTTTTTTCTCAGTTAACTGCACAAGATTTCAAAAAATTATTCGAAGCTGGGATTCCAAATGTTAGTAACTGGCATTTTAAAGTTTCATGTTTAAGTGTTTACACAATGGACAGCTTCTTTATCGTACTTGTTTTCTTTCATCTAACTCTTGGATTAAGAGAAAGTCATCTTTAAAAGCAGACTCTTTTGTTAGCGTTTCATTCATCAGGTGGAGTATGCACTTTGAAGCATCTGTAATAATTCAGCAAATTTTCAGTTCACACATGTGTTGTTGAGTTACACTTATTATTTGACTTCTGTGGTGCAATGACTGTACCAGAGATAAGAGGGCACTTACATCATTGGAAGTTTTGAAACTAGGTGCAAAAAGAGAAGTTATTCAGAAGTTAGATAATTCATCAGTACTCTAGGCAGCCAATACCTCTATGCAAATCTGCTGGGAAAAGTTATGTCAACATCAAAAAAATCATTTCATGCTTGACAGACTTTTCTTCGGGGTAAATTGTTTTGGTAACCATTTTTCCCATTTTTCACCTGCCTTTTAGAATGCTATTTAAACATTACTAATTTAACCTCAGGAATATCAAATACTAGTTTAGAAATTTAATCTAACTAGCATTACTTAATAAAAATTCTTTACCTTTGATGCATATGGGTTGTCTTGGTTATTGTATAATGCATGTGAATGGATTTTTTTAAACCATGTTCATATGTCTTGTTAGGCCTTGCAGTAACGTAGCAGACATTAGCATGCACCAATAAGAGTGACATAAAAGGAAAACTGTGTGGTGCTACTGTGAAAATCTCATGTCTTCCAAGACATAAGGACAGAATCTAATTCAGCAATAATATAGCTATCTTATACAATTACAAACTGAAATTTTTCATCACATTTAGTGCAGAAGGAATAATACTAAACTTGGAATGTCCCTGCCATAACTGACCCTGATTGCTTGGTGTATTTGTGGCCATACTATCACATTTTCCTATTTTCTAGATATTTTATTCTCTCTTCCTAGTGCTACCCGTGTAGATACAACAAACACTGAAAATTAATTGTAAAACATAAGTGTGAAAAGATAGTACTACACAGATACAGTCCTCCACGACCAAAACCGGTTTGTTTCCTCTGATCATTACTTTCCACCATAGCCATTTTCAGCACTCCTTTCAATAACAGCAGGTAAAACAATTTCTGTCAGAAGCCACACTTACAGCTGCCCTCAGGTCCCATATTTTCACTAATGTCACACTAAAACTCCCATAACACAGAAGTTAAATTGTACAAAAATAATATTAAATGCAGGGAAGACTTTCCTAATTTAGGCATAGATACATCCTACATCCTCCAGAACTTAAGTAGAGAGATGTACATTAAACAAACATTTAAGGAAATGCTCTGCTCTATCCAGATGTTCGGCAACATACAACATGATGTTTCGCAATCAGTTATGGGAGAGGGGAGGGGGCCAGTTCTTCCAAACAAAATTTTATATCCTTTGGATGTGCTATGCATTCTTATTTTTATCTTTCTGAAATAGGATCATTCCCTTCCTAACCTGGCGGCACTTCTCTTAAACACACATTAACACCTAAAGAATTAAACTACTGTCTTCAGTGAGACCTGATGAGCATGCACCTGTGACAAAGACTTTAAATAGGATTTTTATCGCACAATCAGATCGTAGCATATAAGAATTGGGTGTTAAGGACAGTCAGGCACCTTGGAGCAGTTCGCGGACGAGCAGCAATTTCTCTTAACGCGCGGTAAGCTCTTACAAACGCTTTGCGTTCGGCAGGAGTAAAGTAAACCTTAAAAACCACATTTCAAGTACAAAGATGCTACCGGTCCACCTCACCGGGAGGTAACTTTCGGGTACCTGCTGTTCAGCTGCTCAGTCACAAAACCCGGTGGCCAGGGGTGGCTGTGGAGAGTCCGCGGGCACCCCGCTCGTCCCGGCAGCCACAGCGTTATCACCGTTCAGCGGCTCAGTCACAAACCCCGGGGGCCGGGGGTGGCTGTGGAGAGTCCGCGGGCCCCCCGCTCGTCCCGGCAGCCACAGCGTTATCACCCTGCCCTTGGCGCCCATCGGCGGGGGATGGCACCGCGCTCCTGCCGGGACGCGGCCACGGATGGCGGGCGGAGAGCAGAGCCCTTCGCTTCTCTCTCGCCAAATACCCAACTTTGGCGGGGTAGCAGGCACA